>NC_138296.1:44000000-44095000 GCF_965601325.2 Salmo salar
ATCATGACCGCTGTTATGGAAAATCACTTTCACTTTGAAAATATAATTACACTGTTATGGAAGGAATGTGGAGCAGAAACCTTTTTGTGCTAACATGCAGACGGTGTCATCTGCATTACATGGCCTACATAATTCAATGGTTTGTTGACGATGACAGCAGTGACATTATATTCAACTGGGAATGAATATCAATGATGTGGTTCCTGTTTACTTTGAAGTCTGAATAGTTTTCTTGTAATGCTGAATAAATCTGCTAGTATCAGACCTGGGCTGGAGGGAGACCAAAGGGTTTCTATCTGGGTCACCTCACCTAACGGGCAGGCCAAAGGCCAGGGTTTATGTTGGTCTGTGTTTCTCGGTGAAGGCTGTGTGTTGAGTTGAACAGGATGTCTCTGTTTATAGGAAGCTGGCTGAGGTACCATCAGATACTTTTGTCTTCGGTTTCTGAGGTTTTCCTGTCAGGTTGAATATGTCTATACATGCTCTCATCAGATTCAAGACAATCGGAGTTAAAACAAATCAATTGATCAAGGTATTGGAAATGTTTCAAAGTAGAGACATAATGTACGGTGGCCTCAAGGTTTCGTCCTGCATTGGCTAGCTCTCAAGAGCCGATCATTGTCATGGTCAAGAGACCACAGCTGTTCCCCTCATTAGTATCTAGCTTCCTTGTGTCTTCCTTGCTTTCCATTTCTCCCTCAAACTGTTTCCTCGTGTGTGTCCTTTACAGGGTTGTGGAGGCAGCCGGCAGCATGGCCCAGTGGAACCAGTTGCAGCAGCTGGAGACCAGGTATCTGGAGCAGCTGTACCACCTGTACAGCGACAGCTTCCCCATGGAGCTCCGGCAGTTCCTCGCCCCCTGGATCGAAAGCCAGGACTGGTGTGTATTTTCCTAGTTCCTGTGGTTCACACCATCACTACAGAATGGGTACCTAGTACCCACAGTTCACTAACACCACTGCTGCTGGCAACACTCGGCAGGATGACATGGCTCATTGTTGTGCTTGCTCATTCTATTTGTTAGTAGTGGGGGAGGAAATATGTCATCCACTCGCGCTCATTGTTTTCAAAAATGTTGACTTTAGTCATCAGTGTGGCATTGATTTTCCTCTACAATCGTTTTGATTTATTTTGAAGTAGCATCAACAACATTACAGCTAGACTGTTAGCAGGGAACACGTCAGGGAACAACACACAGGAAATGATTCACCTAATTGGCATCTCATGATGGCAAGTTGTCAGTTCTGCCAGGAAAAAGGGTAATTCCATATGAATTCAATTTCTTTTTGATAGCACCCCTTTCGATTCGAACAAAACCTTCCATACACATTTGCCCATTGTGGAAGTGCTCAGAAAGTGACGTTTTGGACCTGAATGCCAAAGTTGACTTATTTTGCATACCCCACCATACCATGAGACATGTCTTCATCACTGGAACAGATAAATGGTTGAGATTAATGTAATTTAAAAGCTTACAAACAGGGTTGTCAAACTATTTTATAATTTCATTTTTTAACCTTTATTGTCAATTATCAAAAAACCCGTAAACTCCTGTTTTTTTCATATTCGCATATATTTTGGCTAAGAACCTGTTTTACATCATCTAAGGTTTTTGTGTTGTACTTGCCATTGGTTGAGACACAACATGCTCTTGAATATAGGGTGGGTGTCATGTTTTGGCTGATAAATGTGTTCAAATGGGAAACTTTCAAATGGTACCATAAAGATGGTTGTAGGTCCACACATCAGAGAATCTTGACTTAATGGGAATATGTTTTAAATTATACTGTCTATCATCCATAAGAAACCTATTGAAATATACATAATAGAATAGACATGACCATTTTTAAGTTGACATTCGTTGGTCCTGGTGGGTGGACCGGCAGTCATCTTTGTGGTAGTAATTACACTGAACAAAAATATAAATGCAACATGCAACAATTTCAAAGATTTTACTGAGTTACAGTTTATATAAGGAAATCAGTCAATTGAAATAAATTCATTTGGCCCTAATTTATTCATTTCACATGACTGGGAATACTGATATATCTGTTGGTCACAGATACCTTAAAAAAGCGTGGATCAGAAAACCAGTCAGTATTTGATGTGACCAGCATTTACCTCATGCAGCGCGACACATCTCCTTCGCATAGAGTTGATCAGGCCATTCTATTAATTATATTTCTAGGATTGAAATGACACCCACCCTGTATTCAACAGCACGTTGTGTCTCAACCTCAGAGGATCTAAACTAGGGTCTAAGCTACAAGGTATGCGAATATGAAAAAAATCAGTGTTCACACGTTTTTAGGTAATGTTGAAGATAAAAAAATATATTGTTTTTATTAATAAAACAAATAAAATAATAAACAATCGTTTAACAACACTTTTAATTCATATCAAACTCAACCGTTGATATTTTCCAGTGATGAAGACATGGATGTCTCATGGTGTGCTGGGGCATGCCAAATGGTTCAACTTTGAGCATGTTTTGGCATTCAGGTCCGAAAAGTCACTTTCTGACCACCATGTTTTGGCAATCAGGTCCAAAAAGTCACTTTCTGACCGCTTCTTCCATTGGCAGACATGTATGGAAAGTTTTGTTTTAAGCAAAAGTGATGCAGTCAAAAAGTGACTTCAAATGGATTTACCCAAAAGCTATTTCAGTTCCCAAACTTCCTTGTTACTGTAAAAGTCTGCTCCTTATGCAAATATCTTTCAATCTTTCCTGCCAAATGGTTCTTAGTTTCATACCAAAGCAAATTAGATTCAGTGAGTCATATTTTCATAGATACATAGATATATCATGTAGAGGTCGACCGATTATGATTTTTCAACGCCGATACCGATTATTGGAGGACCAAACAAGCCAGTACCGATTAATCGGCCGTTTTTTTTTATTATTATTATTTTATTTGTTTGTAATAATGACAATTACAACAATACTGAATGAACACTTATTTTAACTTAATATAATACATCAATAAAATCTATTTAGCCTCAAATAAATAATGAAACATGTTCAATTTGGTTTAAATAATGCAAAACAAAGTGTTGGAGAAGAAAATAAAAGTGCAATATGTGCCATGTAAGAAAGCTAATGTTTAAGTGCCTTGTTCAGAACATGGGAACATATGAAAGCTAGTGGTTCCTTTTAACATGAGTCTTCAATATTCCCAGGTAAGAAGTTTTAGGTTGTAGTTATTATAGGAATTATAGGACTATTTCTCTCTATACGATTTGTATTTCATATACCTTTGACTATTGGATGTTCTTATAAGCACTTTAGTATTGCCAGTGTAACAGTATAGCTTCCGTCCCTCTCCTCGCTCCTACCTGGGCTCGAACCAGGAACACATCGACAACAGCCACCCTCGAAGCAGCGTTACCCATGCAGAGGAAGGGAAACAACTACTCCAAGTCTCAGAGCGAGTGACGTTTGAAACGCTATTAGCGTGCACCCCGCTAACTAGCTAGCCATTTCACATCGGTTACACCAGCCTAATCTTGGGAGTGACAGGCTTGAAGGGGTGGGTATAATTTGTGGAACGTTTCAACAGGAATCTGTTCCAAAAAAACGTAAAGTAAAAGGTTGCCAACCAACAACGCATACAAAGTAGCAACGCATACAAACCTAGCTAACTAGCTGCCGAATAGGCATCAACTCACCACGAAGCTTATTCTTAATGTTTGTCCATAGGCAAACAGACATGTGAGGACAGACATTTTTCGGAATAAACGTGATGAGTGAAAAACGCAATGAAATAGACCACTCCCTACCCGGTATCTTATTCTGCCGCTATACAACTTTGTATGCATTGTTTTTTGGAAACCTTGTTATTTACGAAGTTTTTGGAATAGATTCCTGTTGGAACGTTCCACAAATTATACCCACCCAGGTTGAAGTCATAAACAGCGCAATGCTTGAAGCACAGCGAAGGGCTGTTTGAATGAATGAGCCTGCTGCTGCCTACCACCGCTCAGTCAGACTGCTCTATCAAATCATAGACTTAATTATAATATAATAAACACACAGAAATACGAGCCTTAGGTCATTAATATGGTCGAATCCGGAAACTATCATCTCGAAAACAAGTTTTTTTTTCTTTCAGTGACGTACGGAACCGTTCCGTATTTTATCTAACGGGTGACTAAGTCTAAATATTCCTGTTAGGCATTGATGTTTATGGTTAGGTACATTGGTGCAACGACAGTACTTTTTTCGCAAATGCGTTTGTTAAATCAACACCCGTTTGTCGAAGTAGGCTGTGATTCAATGAGAAATTAACAGGCACCGCATCGATTATATGCAACGCAGGACACGTTAGATAAACTAGTAATATCATCAACCATGTGTAGTTAACTAGTGATTATGTTAAGATTGATAGTTTTTTATAAGTCTAATGCTAGCTAGCAACTTACCTTTGCTTCTTGCTGTCCTCGCGTAACAGGTAGTCAGCCTGATAATCCTTGTGGAGTGCAATGTAAGGCAGGTGGTTAGAGCGTTGGACTGGTAACCGAAGGTTGCAAAAACGAATCCCCCCTGAACAAGGCAGTTAACCCCCGTTTCTAGGCCGTCATTGTAAATAAGAATGTGTTCTTAATCTGACTTGCCTAGTTAAATAAAGGTGGCCAAAAATACCGATTTACCGATTGTTATGAAAACTTGAAATCGGCTCTAATTAATCGGCCATTCCGATTAATCGGTCGACCTCTAATTTCATGGATATCAGTGCATTCAGAAAGTAGTCCAGTCCCTTTCCCTTTTTCCACATTTGTTACATTACAGCCTTATTCTAAAATGTATTAAATTAAAATATTTCCTCATCGATCTACACGCAATACCCCATAATGACAAAGCAGATTTTTTGAAATTGTTTCTTTTTATATAAAAAAAATGAAAAACCTTAACATTAGTATTCAGACCCTTTGCTATGAGACTCGGAATTGACAGTGCATGTCAAAAACCAAGTCATGAGGTCAAAGGAATTGTCCGTAGAACTCTGAGAAAGGATTGTGTTGCGGCACAGATCTGGGGAAGGGTACTAAAAAATGCCTGCAGCATTGAAGGTCCCCAAGAATATGGTGTCCTCCATCATTCTTAAATGGTTGAAGTTTGGAACCACCAACTCTTCCTGGAGCTGGCCACCCGGCCAAACTGTTACAATCGGCGAAGAAGGGCCTTGGTCAGGGAGGTGACCAAGAACCTGATGTTCACTCTGACAGAGCTCCAGAGTTTCTCTGTGGAGATGGGAGAACCTTCCAAAAGGACAACCATCTCTGCAGCATTCCACCAATCAGGTATTTGTGGTACAGTGGCCAGATGGAAGCCACTGCTCTGTAAAAGGCACATGACAACCTGCTTGGAGTTTGCCAAAAGGAATCTAAAGGACTCTCAGACCATGAGAAACAAGATTCTCTGGTCTGATGAAACCAAGATTCAACTCTTTAGACTGAATGCCAAGCGTCACGTCTGGGGGAAAAAACAGGCACCATCCCGACAGTGAAGCATGGTGGCGGCAGCATCATGCTGTGGGGATGTTTTTCAGCGGCAGGGACTGGGAGACTACTCCGCAAAGTACAGCGAGATCCTTGATAACCTGCTCAGGACCTCAGACTGGAGCGAAGGTTCACCTTCCAACAGGACAACGACCCTAAGCACACAGCCAAGACAACGCAGGAGTGGATTCGGGACATGTCTCTGAATGTCCTTGAGTGGCCCAGCCAGAGTCCGGACTTGAACCCTAGCAGTGATGCTCCCCATTCAACCTGACAGAGCTTGAGGATCTGCAGAGAAGAATGTGAGAAACTCCCCAAATACAGGTGTGCCAAGCTTGTAGCATCATACCCAAGAAGACCCAAGGCTGTAATCACAGCCAAAGGTGCATCAACAAAGTACTGAGTAAAGGGTCTGAATACTTATGTAAATGTGATATTTCAGTTTTAAAAAAATAATACTTTCTAAAAACCTGTTTTTGCTTTGTCATTATGGGGTATTGTGTGTAGATTGATAAGGGGGGGGGGGAAACAATTTAATCCATTTTAGAATACGGCTGTAACGTAACAATGTGGAAAACGTCTAGTGGTCTGAATACACTGCGTTCGGAAAGCATATATCTTATCTGTGGATTTATTTTTTACAATTTGTTTGACTGATAACTAGAGATATGAATATTTATTAGAGGCTAGGTTGTTACTGTAGGTTGATCTCAATACCCTACCTGGTTAAATAAATAAAGATAATAAAAGAAAAAAAGCATAAGCTTTCGCTAAACCACTCTATATGCGCTATGCAGGGCGTACGCAGCGAACAAGGAGTCCCACGCCACGCTGGTGTTCCACAACCTGCTGGGGGAGATTGACCAGCAGTACAGCCGCTTCCTGCAGGAGAACAACGTGCTCTACCAGCACAACCTGCGGCGCATTAAGCAGCACCTGCAGTCCAAGTACCTGGAGAAACCTATGGAGATCGCCCGCATTGTAGCCCGCTGCCTCTGGGAGGAGCAGAGGCTGCTGCAGACTGCCACCACCGCCGCACAGGACGGAACGGCGTCTCACCCGTCTGGCACTGTGGTGACGGAGAAACAACAGATCCTGGAGCACAACCTGCAGGACATCAGGAAGAGGGTGCAGGTGAGACTGCATGTTTAGTCCAAAGAATATGTGGTTTTACACAGGCATGTTATTTAATACCTCATTTGATTTACATGCTTTGCTTGTTACTTTGCAATAGGATATGGAACAAAAGATGAAGATGCTTGAGAATCTCCAGGATGATTTTGACTTCAACTACAAGACCCTTAAAAGTCAGAGTGGTAAGTTTCTTTTAATATTACATCAAATTCTATAAAAAGACATCTAGAATTGTATCGGAATTTATGGATAGGATATGAGTCTGTTAGAGGCTCGAATTTTATACTCTACTATTACTATTTATTTAGCTTGTTCTTGTTTTGAAACTCTGGCCCGCCATCAAATACTACCAAATATCACTGACTCTTAAATCTACAGATAACCCACCCAACTCCTCTCCTATTTGCTCAGAGTTGTCCCAGGACATGAATGGGAACAGCCAGGCGGCAGCCACCAGGCAGAAGATGTCTCAGCTGGAACAGATGCTGAGTGCTCTGGACCAGCTCAGGAGGGTAGGGCCCTTATACACCCCTCCTTAGTGTCCATCTGACCCTACATCGTACACCCCTTCTTGGAGGGTCCTAATACCCTGAATCAGGATAGTCCGAATTTCTGCGATAAGTAGGCTAAGCTAGTTGACATTCTGCTCGAACTACAGACATGCGTGCAATAAATTACATAAACCTGCATATTTACATGTTTGTTAAATAGTAAGCTATAGAATTGGGTTAGTCATTCTCTAATTGTCAGCAGCAAGCTCAAACTGTCTGCCCCAAGCAGGCCTGCTTCCCTCTCCGTTGCAGCCCCGACATAAACATTTGGACTCAGCAGCAGTACCTTTCACTACACATGCAGAGATCTGTATGTGTGTTGATATTAATGTATGCTCGATCATTAATTTTCAATTGAGTTAAATTAATATTCCTGCTGCTGTCAGGCACTAGATATTTATGAGCAAGATGAGGAGGGTGGTAATAGCTGTCAAATGTTGAAGAATGTGAGGCTGGAGACTATTTAGTTAAAATTTCCCTGGGGCCAAAATTGTAAAACAAATTCACTAATCATGTTGTCTAACATGATAATCATCCTAAGAATCATGCGCGAGATATAATCATACCCTCGACGTTCGAGAACCAGGCCAGCAACCGGAGGGTTGTCGGTTCGAATCCTAGTGCTGGCGGGGAGTGAGCTGGCAACCGGAGGGTTGCTGGCATCAATATCTCAGGTGCAATGAACTTAACCCCCTAAACTGCTCATTGGGTGCTGCACTGCGGCTGATGTCCATCTCGTGTGGATTAATCAAATATATCTTATCTTAAAAGTAATTCCAGAGCCCCCTGAATATCACTAACACTGGTTATGTCCCTCTCTGTTGTAGCAAATCGTGACTGAGATGGCAGGGCTGCTGTCAGCCATGGACTTTGTCCAGAAGAACCTGACAGATGACGAGCTGGCTGACTGGAAGAGGAGGCAGCAGATTGCCTGCATCGGAGGACCACCCAACATTTGTCTGGACCGCTTGGAGACATGGTCAGTTACCATTAGTAGCCTTTACTTTCCACGTTAAATTCCTTTTATGTGCCCTCCCCATGACCGTACACTATCTATCCCCCCCCAACACTCATGTAGAGTAAACGTCAGAGGCGAAGAAGGAGAAGTTGCTGTTATTTGTAGTCCATACAAGACGCCATAAGATGAAATTGTAGTTCCAAATTTGTTTAACAAACAAGGTAGCACTGCCATAATGATGACTGACCTAGATTAACCTTTGTGACCTCTAGGATTACTTCCCTGGCTGAGTCTCAGCTGCAGATCCGCCAGCAGATCAAGAAGCTGGAGGAGCTCCAGCAGAAGGTGTCCTATAAGGGAGACCCCATCATCCAGCACCGGCCCGCTCTGGAGGAGAAGATCGTGGACTTGTTCAGGAACCTCATGAAGAGGTGGGGAGCTTCTCTTTTAGCTTCAATATCTATCACATGTCCAGATCGTTTGGATATTTATTATAGGATCGAATTTGCATAATATTCAGATGTTTTGGATACATGGCATAGCCTTTGGAAAATATGGAGATATTTTGACATTTTATTATGATGGGCATTAGACAAAACTCTGAAGCCTCATCTATCATAGACTTCCACCGTTGTGCCCCAATGCACCGCCTCTTATCTGGTCATTGTGTTGCAGTGCGTTCGTGGTGGAGAGGCAGCCTTGTATGCCCATGCATCCAGACAGACCGCTGGTCATCAAGACCGGTGTGCAGTTCACCAACAAAGTCAGGTAAGGGGAGCTGCGGGACAACTCAATGCCACCAGTTGATGACTGTGTTGAATACAAACTGCCTTATTTGATGTCTTTGGCATTTGCTTTATGTGCTCTCACCAAATGTTATTTTCCAAATCTTTTCTCTCTTTTCAGATTACTGGTGAAGTTTCCAGAATTGAATTACCAGCTGAAGATCAAAGTTATTATTGACAAGTGAGTTTTTCATGCCTTGCGTCCATCACTCCCACGATCAGGTCTGATTTTGCATAGAACACAGCGATCGACTCAGTCCCAGGGAAGGTGAATTGACCTCTGTTGTTTCTTTCGCAGGGAATCTGGGGACGTGGCTGCCATTCGAGGGTAAGTGACTTTTATGTTACGTTGAAACCCTTTGTCTCCTAAGCTATCAATCTTAGAATGTCCCTTTTGCCATGGAGCCTGTGAATAACCTACCCTACCTGCTCTACCCTGCATCTCCCAGGTCCCGAAAGTTCAACATCCTAGGTACCAACACCAAGGTGATGAACATGGAGGAGTCCAACAACGGCAGTCTGTCAGCAGAGTTCAAACACCTGGTGAGTGACTGTCTGTTAGTCAGTCTAGTGTGGTACTGTACAGTATGTGGCTTGGCTGATAACTGCCCTTCTCTTTCAGACCCTGAGGGAACAGAGGTGTGGCAATGGTGGCCGGACCAACAGTGATGTGAGTCCCACACTCAATCTTGAATGCTCCTTTTCTTATGGTGACTGATGTAGCTATACTGTTAACTTAAACTTATCATTTTGGGAGTTTATAGTACTATTGCCATCAGTATTGATAGTAGCAGTAGCATCAACCGACCTTTAACCCTGACTGTCCTGTTCCTCCCCAGGCCTCCCTGATCGTTACAGAGGAGCTCCACCTCATCACCTTTGAGACAGAGGTCTACCACCAGGGCTTGAAGATCGACCTGGAGGTGAGACCGAGCTCCGCTCTCTACCTGTGTGCACACAGGCGGCTTGGGGAGTTGCTGTTGTGCTTCCTGACTCCCAGGTGGTCTTTGTCAAGTATCATTATGGCGACACCAAACACTCAGCATGTAGTCCCCTAACTCCACCTTAACCCAAGTCAGCAGTAATTACATGGAGATTAGATATTTAAGGCCACGAGTTAGCTCTGGCACACACGCGCAAGCCAATAGACAAAATAGTCATTATCATTAGCTTGATGGTGCCCTAGGCTTCCAGGGGCCTGGCTCTGCTCTCCCCGTGTACAGAATACCAATGAGCTGATTCAGTAATCACACTTGTTTTCCATGCTTCCTACTGTTGCTTCTCCTCGCCCCATCATCCCTTCCCTCAACCCCCGGCCGGTGGAGCAACTCCAGGGGTAATCCGTCTCTGACCTGCTCTACACCCCCCTTACCTCCAACATGGTTCCTCCCTCTGATATCACCGTAGCTAGCCCAAGCCCCCTGCTGGGACACAGGAATCATTCATCTAATGGTTATGTCCTGCAGGGCTTAGTGCTTTGTGTTAAGCTCAACACTGCGGCGATGCCCCCCCTGAACACAGCAGTGTGAAAATGCATTAGCCAGGATAATTAACACATTAGCATTGAGAAATGGAGGGAAATTAGCGTGTGTGTGTGTGTGTGTGTGAGAGCGTTTGGCACACCCACGTTGTGAAATAATTTATCACAACACTCCGTCTTCTATAAACGACACCATTTAGCGAGGCGAGGGGTGCTGCTGTGTGATTAAAGACTTAATTCTCAGTGAGGGACTAAGCACTCCATGTCTCTGCCATCTCACTCAGAACATGGACAGCTTTTCCTCCCGTACGGCCCACTACTTTGTCACAGCAATCCAAAGAATAATAGAATTTAAGGAATGTATTAAATGGCATTTCATGTCAGACTTGAATAGAATGACCTAACAACCTAGGTTAGTTTTGAAAGCCTGGCAAAAGGTGCTTCTGCTCCATACGTATATCTTAATTGGTCCTACGTCCAGGTTAACCTCTCTAGGGTATGTGGGACGAAATCGTCCCACCTACTTAACAGCCAGTGGAATCCCGTGGCGCGATATTCAAATACCTTAGAAATGCTATTACTTCAATTTCTCAAACATATGACTATTTTTACACCATTTTAAAGACAAGACTCTCGTTAATCTAACCACACTGTCCGATTTCAAAAAGGCTTTACAACGAAAGCAAAACATTAGATTATGTCAGCAGAGTACCCAGCCAGAAATAATCAGACACCCATTTTTCAAGCTAGCATATAATGTCACATAACCTGTTAGGGCTAGGGGGCAGTATTGACACGGCCGGATAAAAAACATACCCGATTTAATCTGGTTACTACTCCTGCCCAGTAACTAGAATATGCATATAATTATTGGCTTTGGATAGAAAACACCCTAAAGTTTCTAAAACTGTTTGAATGGTGTCGGTGAGTATAACAGAACTCATATGGCAGGCCAAAACCTGAGAAGATTCCATGCAGGAAGTGGCCTGTCTGACAAGTTGTTGTTCATCTTGGCTCTTTTTATTGAAGACTGAGGATCTTTGCTATAACGTGACACTTCCTACGGCTCCCATAGGCTCTCAGAGCCCGGGAAAAAGTGGAATGATATCGAGGCAGCCTCTGGCTGAAACACATTATCGCGTTTGGCAAGTGGCCGATCAGAGTACTATGGGCTTAGGCGCGTGCCCGAGTCGACCCCCATGCTTTATTTTCTTTCGTCTGTTTACCTAAACGCAGATTCCCGGTTGGAATATTATCGCTTTTTTACGAGAAAAATTGCATAAAAATTGATTTTAAACAGCGGTTGACATGCTTCGAAGTACGGTAATGGAATATTTAGATTTTTTTTGGCACGAAATGCGCCATGCTCGTCACCCTTATTTACCCTTTCGGATAGTGTCTTGAACGCACGAACAAAACGCCGCTATTTGGATATAACAATGGATTATTTGGGACCAAACCAACATTTGTTATTGAAGTAGAAGTCCTGGGAGTGCATTCTGACGAAGAACAGCAAAGGTAATAACATTTTTCTTATAGTAAATCTGACTTTGGTGAGTGCTAAACTTGCTGGGTGTCTAAATAGCTAGCCCTGTGATGCCGGGCTATCTACTGAGAATATTGCAAAATGTGCTTTCACCGAAAAGCTATTTTAAAATCGGACATATCGAGTGCATAGAGGAGTTCTGTATCTATAATTCTTAAAATAATTGTTATGTTTTTTGTGAACGTTTATCGTGAGTAATTTAGTAAATTCACCGGCAGTGTTCGGTGGGAATGCTAGTCACATGCTAGTCACATGCTAATGTAAAAAGCTGGTTTCTGATATAAATATGAACTTGATTGAACAAAACATGCATGTATTGTATAACATAATGTCCTAGGGTTGTCATCTGATGAAGATCATCAAAGGTTAGTGCTGCATTTAGCTGTGGTTTGGGTTTATGTGACATTATATGCTAGCTTGAAAAATGGGTGTCTGATTATTTCTGGCTGGGTACTCTGCTGACATAATCTAATGTTTTGCTTTCGTTGTAAAGCCTTTTTGAAATCGGACAGAGTGGTTAGATTAACGAGAGTCTTGTCTTTAAAATGGTGTAAAATAGTCATATGTTTGAAAAATTGAAGTTTTTGCATTTTTGAGGTATTTGAATAACGCGCCACGGGATTACACTGGCTGTTGAGTAGGTGGGACGCAAGCGTCCCACCTAGCCCATAGAGGATAAACCCAAACCACAGCTAAATGCAGCACTAACCTTTGATGATCTTCATCAGATGACACTCCTAGGACATTATGTTATACAATACATGCATGTTTTGTTCAATCAAGTTCATATTTATATCAAAAACCAGCTTTTCACATTAGCATGTGACGTTCAGAACTAGCATACCCACCGCAAACTTCCGGTGAATTTACTAAATTACTCACGATAAACGTTCACAAAAAACATAACAATTATTTTAAGAATTATAGATACAGAACTCCTTTATGCAATCGCGGTGTCCGATTTTAAAATAGCTTTTCGGCAAAAGCACATTTTGCAATATTCTGAGTAGATAGCTCGCCATCACGGGCTAGCTATTTTGACACCCACCAAGTTTGGCACTCACCAAACTCAGATTTACTATAAGAAAAATTGGATTACCTTTGCTGTTCTTCGTCAGAATGCACTCCCAGGACTTCTACTTCATCCACAAATGTTGTTTTGGTTCAAAATAATCCATAGTTATGTTCAAATATCCTCTGTTTTGTTCTTGCGTTCAAGACACTATCCGAACGGTGACGCGCGGACGCGTATCGTGACAAAAAAATTCTAAATATTCCATTACCGTACTTGGAAGCATGTCAAACGCTGTTTAAAATCAATTTTTATGCGATTTTTCTCGTAAAAAAGCGATATTATTCCGACCAGGAAACCCTGTTTTCGTTCAAAGACTCAAAGTTGAAAATGGAGTCGTCTGGTGCACGCGCGCCCCCGTCTCATTGTTCTCAGATTGACCACTTACCAAATGCGCTACTGTTTTTCAGCCATGGGCTGCAAAGTCATCATTCAACGTTCAGGCGCCTTCTGAGAGCCTATGGGAGCCTTACAAAGTGTCACGTTACAGCAGAGATCCTCATTTTTCAATAGAGTGAGTGTAGAAGGCCAAGAAATGGTCAGAGAGGGCACTTCCTGTACAGAATCTTCTCAGGTTTTTGCCTGCCATATGAGTTCTGTTATACTCACAGACACCATTCAAACAGTTTTAGAAACTTTATGGTGTTTTTTATCAAAATCAGACAATTATATGCATTTTCTAGTTTCTGGGCAGTAGTAATAATCAGATTAAATCGGGTACATTTTTTATCCGGATGTGAAAATACTGCCCCCCATCCTAGAGAGGTTAACCATTCTTCATGTGTTTTCTCTATGGTCCATTAGACCCATTCTCTACCAGTGGTGGTCATCTCCAACATCTGCCAGATGCCCAACGCCTGGGCCTCCATCCTGTGGTACAACATGCTGACCAACCACCCCAAGGTAAGACGGCTTACGCCACCTCGCGTTAGACCGCTGTCCTGTAACTTCTGGCCCCCAAATACAGTCTTAATGATGTCATCTTTACTGTGTCATACCTTCTTTGCATTGGCGTCTGTCTTGGAGAGGGTTAAAATGTGTGCGAAATCCACCTTGACCTTCTCTTCCTGTTGTCATGTCCTATAGAATGTGAATTTCTTCACCAAGCCTCCGGTGGGGACGTGGGATCAGGTAGCGGAGGTGCTGAGCTGGCAGTTCTCCTCCACCACTAAGAGAGGCCTGACCATCGAGCAGCTCACCACCCTGGCTGAGAAACTACTAGGCGAGGAACATTTCTGTCTGAAACGCTACCTTCATCTGGATTGGATGGCTCCATAGCAATACAATGATGTCTATCACAGAACATTGAATGAGAGGCAGAATGAGTGTCCACCCTAGAAAATATATTTCTATGGATGGTCTGTATGGTGTCAATGCCTACTAAATGTGTTTGTGTTGTTTGTCTAGGGCCGTGTGTGAACTACTCTGGATGCCAGATCACCTGGGCCAAGTTCTGCAAAGTATTTCATTGCCCAATCAGTCTCTCTTGATATGTTGTTATAGCTATCTATCTGTCGTAAACAGCTTCACAGTTTGAATTGATTAGTTCCTCCTTTGTCCTCAGGAGAACATGGTGGGTAAAGGCTTCTCTTTCTGGGTATGGCTGGACAACATCATTGACCTGGTCAAGAAGTACATCCTGGCTTTGTGGAATGAAGGGTGAGAGGTCGCTTCTGTTTGTTTACCAACTTGTTACTGGAACAGCTGGGCAAAATCCAAGTTGGAGGGAGTGGAGTTCATGACACTGAGTTCATATGCGCACTGCTGAGAACTGTAATACTGAACCGTTGAACCCTAGATAGCGGGAAACTGGATTGAGGAGGAGTACAGGTTTTAGGCTTAATGCACAAGTGTAAAGTGTCAAGTGTAATGGAGTTAAATTGTCTCCCTTTCAGTCTTTCTCTGTCCTATCTGGTGTAAGTGACCATAAAAAAATGTCATTTTTCTCTCTGCTCTCTTTCGGTCTGTGCAGGTATATTCTGGGTTTCATCAGTAAGGAGAGGGAGAGGGCCATCCTGAGCCCTAAGCCTCCTGGCACCTTCCTGCTGCGCTTCAGTGAGAGCAGTAAGGAGGGAGGCATCACCTTCACCTGGGTGGAGAAGGACATCAGTGGTAAGAGGACAGCGTGTTGGGCTGGCTGGCGCTCTCTGTCTTTGTCGCTTTTCTATTGTGCATGTCAATTGGTCTTTGTCTATGTGGCACATTATTTAGTTTGATCTCATTATTGCTCTTGTCTCATGGTTTCATATCCCTCTCATTCTCTCTGTGTGTCTGCAGGGAAGACTCAGATCCAGTCGGTGGAGCCTTACACCAAGCAGCAGCTCAACAGCATGTCCTTTGCGGAGATCATTATGGGATACAAGATCATGGACGCCACCAACATCCTGGTGTCTCCGCTGGTCTACCTCTTCCCAGAGATCCCCAAGGAGGACGCCTTTGGGAAGTACTGCCGACCGGAAGCTGCTCCAGAGGCTGAACTAGGAGACCCGTGTAGTAGTAAGTCAATCAGGAAGTTTAACGTATTGACATGAAAACTGTGGGATGAGTTAATGGAAGAAGATCTAGAAGTACCTCCCATAATGAATACTTCTTTACTGTTTTGGAGGTTGATGCTTTGTGAGATGGGGAATATTTTGATCTGTGTGTAAGTTTAAAGGTGTTCTGGTTTTCTCCCACAGCCATTCAACCATACTTAAAGACAAAGTTCATCTGTGTGACCCCGTAAGTATTCACTTTCCTTAAGAGCTGTTAGTGCTCAATTCCCTCAAAGGAGTTAATGCTCCTAAGTGACTTCACACTAGGTTGTGTAATGGAGTCTGGGACAGTCATGTTGCAAAATGTTTAACTTTTTTTTTTCTTCTACGAAATGTTTGAGTGTCCTCCACAACATCCCCTTGTTGGCTTCGTGTAAGGGTGGGGCGGGTGGGAGTTTTACCCTGGAAGAGTGGTTTCCAGATCGTTCCTATATAGTTATCACCAACAAACTGACATACGGATTCAGTCAGTGTCTTTCCCTTATTTAAACAGCTGTTGGTCTGGCCTGGGGACAGTAGAACAGGAAGCACAGGACTGTAGGCAGGCAAGAGCAAAGTGTACACATCTCTCTAGACAAAGCAGAGTGGAGGAAGCAAGTAACGATCCCCAGACATGCATACAGATTACTTTAACACCATTACTTTAACACCACTAGTAGAACCAAAGAGAAAGCTTTCCTTGCACTTCTAGGGGAACAGACAGAGTGTGTGTGAGGTGTTCTGAAGCCCATGCAGTGCTCTCCATTCCGGGACGGAGAGGGTGTGTATGAGTTTAGCAGAGGGATCAGAAGGGTGTGTATACTGGCTAACCCAGGGGTGGAGGTACTGTTTTCGGGGGGGGGGGGGGGGGTGTAGCAGCGTTGGAGAGGGCTGCTCAGTGAGAACCTGACCTGTCTCTGTAGGATTAGATGAGTATGTGTACTACATAGGTAGAGGTGTCTGTTTGGGTGGAGGGGGGTGTTGGAGAGGATTGCTCAGTGAGATCCTGACATGTCTCCGTAGGTGCCCTTCCGTGTTCATGGACTTTCCGGACAGCGAGCTGCTTGGGAACGGGATATTCCCTGGGTAGGCAGTGGGGGGGGTTGGCGGCATGTAGGGCTAAGTGTGTGTGTTTCTCTACATATGTGTGTGTGAGAGGGTGGGTGAGACTCAGACAAGGAATGGAGTAATAAGTCTCTCGGCCTCCTCATTTAGACAACCCCCCCCCCCACCGTTTTGTTTCCAACTCACTGCCACTCTCCTTGGTTCTAACACCAGAGCAGCTTCCAGTCATATTGTATTCAGCCATTTTCAGTTGGGTTCATCCTACTCGAAGATGGCTTCCCTTTCCCAATCACATCCTCAGTGGATCATTCACCTTTCAAACTCCCTGTAAGTCTATGTACTGGTGTCATGATCACTCCATTAAAATCAGTCCACACTGGCCATGTTTAGTTTACAGCTTGATAATGGTATCAAAATTGGCCCCATTTCACAGTCCGTTATGAACTGGCTAGAAAAGCAGGAGGGGAGGAGAGGCTGTGGATTGATAGGCTGTAGACTGAAGGGCTCATTAGAAGTGCCTTCAGTGGAGATGAACTCTTAAAGCCCTAACGTTGGTCCTTCCTTTAGTTCTCCACCGCGGGAAGTTGGTGTCCCCTTAATTGGGGAGGACGGGCTCGTGGTAATGGCTGGAGCGGAATCAGTGGAACGGTATTAAATACATCAAACGCATGGTTTGATGCCATTCCATTTGCTCCGTTCCAGCCATTATTATGAGCCGTCCTCCCCTCAGCAGTCTACACTGTTCTCCACACATGACTTTACAGTAGTAGGTTGTTGTGAGACGTCATGCACTTTTTAGAATGGAATGTCTGTCAGGGGTGTAGAGGGTTTTGGTGTGTTTCTGCCCACTGGCCTGCTCTAACAAACCGGATTGTCTAGAATACTTGTCCTTAACATTCCCACTAACTAACTAACTGCTCTCCTTTCCCCCTTTCTTTCTGCTACTGTCGTCTCACTTCAGTCCTTCGTTGGTCACTAGGAAGCACATTGACACACAGTGGCTGATCTGTCCTAACCTGTCACTAATCCGACCCAGTCAACACTGAACTACTTGATTCATGTATTTAAACCTATAATACTGTGTGTACATGTAATAATGTGGAGTATTGTCCTCGTCTATGGTGACATAACAGCAGCGATGATGATGTAAATAGCTTGCGCACTGGCAGTAGACTGACAGTTAGCTTATCGCTTGTGGTAAAAAGGACATAGAGATTTAATCACTATGACGTCTGTATGTGTGTTAACATGTAGTCTTGGTTTTCTCCCTCTTATCCTGTATTGTCTTGTTGCAGCACCAACTCTGGTAACACCAGTGATCTGTTTCCCATGTCCCCTCGCACCCTGGACTCTCTGATGCACAACGAGGCTGAGGCCAACCCTGGCCCGCTGGGTAAGTCCTGACTGACACTAATACACACACGCACGCACACACACATGCACATACTCGTACTGTGCTTGCTGGTGAAGCAAGGTTTAACTTGTTTTAATGGCAGCCCTCTTGCTTTCTGTCTTCCCAGACTCCCTCACTCTGGACATGGAGTTGAGTTCTGACGTGGCGTCACCCATGTGAAGAGACGAATGAACCAGACTAATTTTAAATATTTTAACTCCCCGTTTTCTTAAAAAATATATAATCCACAGTTACCTCTGTCCCATATTGTGAAAGGGAACAAGATGCATTACATTCTTTACCTTTCAACCTTTACGCCTCAAACACACCGACAGTGTCATTGTGCTAAATGGTACGCAGCATCATCTGGATATGTGTGCAACAATAGTTCAACATTCACCTTCTGCTACCATTTCTGTCAAGCCATCGACGCATACAGTTTGATGCATACTTTAGATAAAGGCAAATGCAGCGTTCCATTGGAAAGCAATGTACTTTTGGTGTACCAAAATGCAATTACGCTATCGGTGTGATCGAGGCGTTGGTGTCAATGTTTTTGAAAAGCCATGTCTCACTCCATGTGGGTGTTTCACAAAGTACCTTATTTAATTTGTATATTTTTTTTATACAAAAGTATATTTTTGTTTCCTTGACTTCCTTTAAAATGGTTTTGATCTCAACCTTCATGTATGAACCAGCGCTTTTGTTTTTATAAGAATGCCTAAAGAGGAAGATTGCAGTCTAGCTTTTCAAAGATAATAAGTTATTATTTGTTAGCGTCATAGTTCTCAATTACCTATTCTATGATCACCTTTTTTGGTAGTCCGTCTGTCTGTTTGTGTCCCATGTCATTCTCTATTGAAGGGGACACCTGTATCTTCATTTTAATTTGATTGAGAAATATCTTGGTCCAATCTTTCCGGTTGTATCTTATTCCTTATTACAAAAAACCTGCATCTAGAATCTCACTGTGACACAATGAGTCAGTAATATGATGCGTTTGTAAAAACCAAGGAGATGAGAACCAAGGTGACTGGTGAATTTGTTAATTGAACATTCATTCATATAGGTAATTTATGTGAATGGCGCTGGTTTTTGTTTTAGGTGTCTGAAATAGCATCGATAATGACAGGATATTTCTCGGACCTTTTCTCCTCTCAGCCTGGGCTCAACCCCGCTCTCAGCTGGCAGGCAGCATGTCTCAGTTGAAGGGAAAATACTGTTTCCTTCCCTGGATTGTCATGAATCTTACCCTGAGCAATTTCCGCTAGCTGGACCAGCTACAAATTCAAAATTGGCGATGTAAAAATGGTCTTTTTTTCTTTAATTTAAGGTTAGGGTTAGGCATTATGGTTAGCAGTAAGGTTGGGGTTTAAAATCAGATTTTATGACTGTGGCTGTGCCAGCTAGTGACCACTGCAGAGCTGCCTCCAGGACAAGATTGATGACAATGAATGCCAACCTGCTATTGTAGATAGAAATGTACATTATTCTTTCGTGTTTTGAATTCATACACACCCCCTCCGTCCTTCATAGTTTGTCATAATGTGAATACCACTTGTTGTTTTCATTAAACCATCAAAAATCAAATGATCATTGCAACAGAGCTGCACTAGTCTGTGCCTAAATTGTTTATGTAGTGCCTATCTTATACCGTATTAATGATTTATTTTAAGCTAACACTTCTTGTATGTGTTGACCTCGTTTTTTTTGTAATTTGCATATTGTTAGTATCAGTTTCTAATATTTCACTATTCTGTTTGACTGTATATGGGTATCATGTGATGCCGCATCATAAACAACACAACACTTATCCATCACTTCCTGACCTAAGTGCTCAGTTGAATCGGTAATTTAGTTCACTCTGTAGATGTTAATTGAAAAAAAAAAAAGCTATCTGTAAATTATGCTGTAACTAATCTTATATTTGTTTAAAAATCATAAAAAGAAAAAAATATGTATCTCTCATGGACTCATGTTTGCCTATCTTGTTATGCGATTTTCCATATTTTAGTTTTTTTTTTTTTTACCGGTGAGCCAGTTGCATAGCTTAAATGTATCTTTACGTATGTGTTTGCAAAAAACCTGTTCATAGGTTGCACCTCCGTCACTCTGTCGAATATGGTAGTGAGAGGAAGCCCACTGGCAGTGGAGGAGATGTATTTTGGGCGAAATTCTGCACATTTTCTCATCGATTAAACATTTGATCTCAATACAGTTTAATGTTACTAAAACTAGAATCTGTTTTGAGTGGACTCAGGTTTGTAGACTACCATTTGCAAAAGTTTTTTTATAAATCGCATTTTTTAGGAAGAGTGCAAAGGCGAATTGAGTTCTGCACACGCGCACTTCAAAGTAGGCGTTCCCTAACGGAAATATGCAGATAATGCTAGAACGCGCCAATACGATCTCACTAGCTCGTGCTTAGCTTTGCCAACCTTGCTTGTTTTGCCCGCATGCTCATTTGTTCCTATTGGAAACGACAGGCAGGTCTATCTTGGTTTAGTTATAAAAAAATCTTTGGTGATGCCCTAGAGGGGCGATAAACTCAGTCATTCTGGACGGAGGCTAACTACTATTTAATCTGAACTACGCTATAGTGTCTGGAAATAAGATGACATTGCTAAAGTAGTCATTTAGTAAGAAACAACTTTGCCAGCATTATCATGTCAAATTTACTTTAGGCAGTGTTTGCTAGTAGTTAGTCAAAAATGGCTAACAACAATGCTACCGTTAGCTAGCTAAAATCCGGTGTCGCCCTTCAACTTTAGCTAGCTAACATACTGCATCTAGTCATTCTGGTGACAACACAATGATGACAAAAGGTTTTCCTACTAATTATTTTGAATGTCATTGTATTTCCAAGCAACTGTAATGCAATTGACAGAATCTTCATCGGTGCTCATTGACGAGGCATTGAGTGGAATGCTCAGTTGGGCATCAGTCCAAAACGAACATTCAAAACAATATTGTGACGGAACATGAATATGCACAAGGACAATTATTTATCTACACATCATTCGTCTCCTGACTGCATATCCTCTGAGTATTTACCTAACTGTTAAAACACACATTGCTTAACGCGCCCGCACGATTCACTGTAGGTAGAGTTCGTGCATATTATGACGACATTTTCATGTTTTTGTCAGTTTTGGACTTCGGTGAGAGAATTTTCGGCTTTTAGGGCACACAACATTTTTGGGGGAGGCAAGCCGAAGGTCGGAGTTCTACGCGCTTTCGTCGGTGATTGGTCAACAGTAGTTATTCTTCAATAAAGTATTTGTTGTCATTCAACAAGAGACGACTCGTTTGTACATATTTTCATTGAAGAAAACTGCACCAAACATCTTAGTAAGATCTCGAAATTAACGTTAACTAATGACACATTTCTTGAATTACCTTAGATTAATTCTGACTATTTTGAGGAAGTGGCTACAGCGTCTCAAAATGGACAAACACTACTATTGCCGCTTTTTCTCGTTTCTCACGCGAATGTATTTTATGGGAGCATGCGAGTGCATTCGTTCGGCGTTAGCATGCTTCAGTTCAGTTCGGATAACGCCTGAGTTGATCAGAAAACACTTGTATGAGAGATAGTATGTTGGATCAATAGGCAATTAATCAGGGATGTCTACCACTCTGCCTTAGCTTAACACTGCCTTTACCCAGGGCTTTAATCTATAGCTGTGAGACTAGCAAAGTCTCAGACAAAAAACACACCAAAATGACTGACTTTGTCTATGGGATAGAAATTCTGCATAAAATGTAAATGCTTTGGAGTGTTATTTGTCAATTCATCTGAGTTTTGACTCAATCTTTCAAAACGACACTGAGTGGTCTTCCATTGCCTTTCTGTACGTGGTGAAACTGGAAATCCCATAATATGACGGCACGTTGAACATGTGCGTGCTGCTTCACTACCCTGAGGAAACCCATCTGCTACGGTATCTCACATCCACGCATAGTAACATACTGTATGCACAAAGGTCTGGTCTGGGGTTTCCACCGTTGTTTCACTTATTTAACGTTACATTGTCTATTGTCTATAGTTGTTCCGTTGAGTCATTCCGTGATGTAAACTGGTCTGAAATGGCAGATGTGAAATATAGTATTTTTCGTATCATTCTAGTCTCCTCACATACTTTATTTCTATGTCTCTCTTTTATCTGTCTCTGATAGGAACTATCCTGCTACGCGTGGAGAGGGAGACTGAGAGCGTTTCCTTTTAATTAACTTCAGCAGCTGCTGACTCAGCAGTTTCTGAAAGCAAAATGTCACCCCTCCAGCCTGCCTGGCAGCAGCCAATCCGTTTGGAGAATCGATTCCATTTTAACGGTGTGCTGTGAAGTGGCCTGATGTATGGCTGGGGTTGTGTGTGTGTGTGTACAGAGGGCCAAGTGGAGTGTGCTTTCTGTTGTTTCCTTTACAACGTTTTTTGTGTGTGAAACGGAAGTTAGAAATAATACAAATGTGTTCATACTTTTGCCATGCCTTATTTGTCTTGAGAAATGTTGGCTTTCCTATAACACTTCCACTTCCAGCTGCTGCGTTTGGCCAAGTGACGGTCATTAAGTCTGAAAACTCTCATATTTAAAATGCCTAGCAGCGTACCAAATGACACTTACAGAGGAGGATAATGGACTGTGGACCAAATTCTGCTTCATAAATGAGTCATTAGCATCTGAATCGTTTATATGTTTATACAGTATCAATCACAGAAGTTAACATGTAATTTACTGTTCAGTCTCTAGGGACCAACACTGCTGGGATTGGGTGCATGTTGGCCTTTTTATCTGTAATGGAGGTTATTCAATGAGATTCATATTTCCTGATAGTTTTTTGTCTCCAGCCATATACTTCGCTATGTACAAACATACACATAACTACCAAAACCTGCTTTTGTGTGTAAAGGTTACCAGGGCCTGAAGAATACACGGATCTAAGGTATGACACGCACACGTCTATGTCTCTTCTACTCCCTGTCAGTCTTACTATGCATCTTCCTCGATGGGAACCATTCTGTGGTTGTTTTGTTCAGTCTGCTTGTAAAGCTGGTAGACGGCTGCTGCTGGCCCGCTCCCAATTAACTCCGTTTCACCTCTTTCTCACTCTCATTCTCTCTATCTCCATTAGAAAAGCACACGTGCATGTGTGCGTGCAAACATTTTCTTTAAATCAGTTTTTTCCATCTTTAGTTGTTCTGCCAGATGATGTCACTGCCAGCACTCATTGTATGCTCATTGAGAGATTGCTGGATGAAGTTTTAGGGCCAACTATTACTCTGTTATGAAAAATCTGGTATCCTAAATGAGATCCAAAACATATCCACTTTAACTCTGTCTATTCCTCTACCACCAGGTGTCACTATGTGCCTCCAGCTAGAGAATATGTCAATATTACAATGCACAGCATTTTAAAGTTTGAGTATCCATGATGATCATATCCATACATGATCGCTTTGAGGACTAGTAACAACGGGATGTTTTACAGTCAATCGAAAGGTTTTTGTAATCTACCATACAGGATTTTTTTGCAGTTGGTGTGTGTGGATCTGTGTAAATCTGTGTGAATAGCGTGTAGCACAGATTTGACCATTTAACTTACTTACAGTTGGAAAGGGCCGAGAAAAAGATTCCCTCTGGGAAGTGACACACACACACACACACACACACACACACACCCTCTCTCTGCTAACACCTATCGGGCTCTGGTGCTGTCTGCAGCTAAAACATTCTATTCATGTGCAGGGAGAAGGATGCTGTGCATTAAATCTACTACCTGCAAGGACCTAGCAAAAGATGAATCACTTTCATTTCATCTTTCATTCACTCCACCTTGCATTTTACTAGACAAACAGAGTACTTATAAAATAGATGCTATTTTCCATCTGACCTAACAGAACCTTAGCTACGTCTGTCAGTGGCTATATGAGTGCATAGCAGAACAAAGAGGGTACAAAGGCCTACAAATCGGAGAAACGTTTCTCACTCTTGGCCTTGCTGCTTCCTAGAGCTGGGCTTCTCCATCTCTTCAACTTCCCATTGGTTTTCTCCACTTTCTTCCCATTGATACACATTGAAGGAAACATGTGCACATGTTGGCCTATTCTTGTGAATACCTGTTATTTGACTCAATGTGGTTCATCAATAGGCTATGTACTGACTACACATATGTACTGTAGTGCTATTTAGAAATAGATCACATTACTCTTAGAAAGGCTACTTCAGTTACTACAAGACTACTTCTAATGACGATTATAACAATAGCATATAACATGATAATATGTAAGAAAATAATAATAATAAACTATTTCTCCATCTATTTATTATTATTATTATTGTTGCTATTTCATCATCAATACAGAATTAGATAATTTGATCATTTAATTTCCTTACATTTGTTAGGTTAGGCTATATTATGCTTACTGAAGTGGGGACAATATATTGCACATGTTCATGTTTTCATATGACAATATTCGCCTGTCAAACAGAAAACGCCGGAAGTGGGTGGTTAGAGAGGGAGAGAACATAGACGATTCCTGCTATTCGGGATCCTTGGGAAGTCCCCCCCCCCCCCCCCCCCCACACACACATTGAAGTTGACATTTAAAATGGTTAAGGTAAGGGCAAAGGTTAGGGTTAGGTAAGGTTATGTTTGATGTAAGGGTAGTATATGTTATGGTTAGAGTTTAGGATTTGGACGTCCCAAGGATCCCGTATAGCACTGACCGATCCTAGAGGGGAGAGCAAGCGAAAGACACGAGAGAGCGAGAATGAAAAAAACTGCGTAGCGAACAGTTAGAAAGAGACGGGAGAGGTTCCTTTTCTGGGTCGTACGTACGTTGCGGAGCTTTCCCTTACTTTTATGCAAAAAAGACAACTCAATTGATCGTCCCGTCAAGGTAGGTTTGTTAACTATGTCAGCTTCGAGAAGATTTTGGACAAGCATATTTCGTGCAGACGGTTTCTATTGCGAAAGAATGTTCTGACAGCGCTTTGTAAACAAACTATGGTTAGAGTTGTGCGGCTCTGCCGTCTTTTACGCTAGCCAAACGTGGTTATAATGTCACCGACAATACCACATGTGAACCTACAAATATGTATTTTTCCAGTTTACAATATTGATTGAGTATATTGTTAATATAATATTTACTTTGTTATTGGTGTTTGCTGACCCTTTCTCCTATATATATGTATGTATATATATATATATATATATATATATATTGAATCAACAGGCTGAGTCCAACCCCCTCCTGGGATTCAATCGAGAGCTCGAATACGCTAGATCATTTATTTTCTTCAACATTGCACAATGTTTTTAACATAACATCTTGAAGGCTATATTATTAACATAATTTGCATGTAGGCTATAACGCATGTTATACGGATCATTGACATGGCTTGTAGCCTAGGTCAAACGCAAATTGCAATGTGAGTTTATTCTCTCAAACCGTTAGCCAGCGCGAGGCGCATATCACGGTATAATGAATGTGCGTGTGGAACTCCTCTCAAGAAGTTGTGTTGTAGCCTAACAGGTGAAAGTTCAACTTGTATTGCACATCTGTGTTAGTTAGGTAACTTTCGAATTTAAATAAGAACTAGATAAATAAATGATCAGTGCAACAAAGGAAGTGAGTAATAATCCACTCAAGTGTTTGTGGGGATGGCACAAACATTTTAGAGTGGATTATTTGGCAGAATATTTTTCGGAGATGTTTTTTATTTTGTCCAAGTTTGCTGGTGAAAATGGGCGCAGACCGTTTTTAAATTAAGGAATAATTTGACAAAATGTTAACAACCATGTGATAATACACAACTGTGCACAATGACACAATTCCAACTGTAGGCCATATTGTCTGCAGACTTTTTATTTAGTGTTGATATGCTGGTAAAGTAGCCCAATGTTTATCTTATTGCACCTGGAGAGCAAGGCAGCCTGGCTTGAGGCCAGGTGATGCAGTCAAGGTGTGACATTCTCTCTGCCCCTGTTTATTTGAGTGCTTTATGCCAGTTGTTCTCCAAGCCTCCTTACCACAACTGAGTAAACATGGGTGTTTGGAACACAAACAATGGATTTAATTTAAGACGCTTTATGTCAAGTGAGTCAAAATTAAATCTAGGAATAAAACAAGCCACAACATCTAGTTGGCCTAATAGTCTCCCAATCCCTCATTGATATGTGTCAGTTAGTGTTTTACTTGTTTTATAACAAAATGGCCACACAGGATGCTGTGTAAAATGTGGTCAGTCGTCATAACAATGAAAACAAACATGAAAACAAATAACAAACACGTGCTCTATGAGAAATCGCTCTGAGCGGGTGAATCAAATCACATTTAATTAGTATTGTTGGCCCATCAGTACCAAAATTATCATTCTGTTTGCTTTCTTATTCCTCTCTTGTGAGAAATGGGCTTCAACTAACCTGAGATGAATTGATTCACGCTGTGTTATAAAGGGAGCTCATTCACTTGTTTTCGTTTACAATTGTTGCTATTGGGGTTAGAAGAAGCACCGTCGCGGTATCGGTGACGTGGATGCCGGTTAAATGCAGAAGGCACATTTCGGTGGAATACATTCAGTTGTGCGACTGACTAGGTATCCCCTGTACCTTTCCCTAATTAATGTCACAGAAGCCACTGATGTGTTTGCATAAAAATGCCACTGAAAGCAGTGCTCTATGGTTGTGGTTGTTGTCACTGAAGAGATGGACATGTCCCATAATAGTACACTGTATGACTCACATGCAATTGGAAACAGTTGTTGGTGTTTAGCTGAAATGTCACCACATACATTGATGTTATAGTGTATGACTAGACTGTCATATAGCTCAACCTTACAAGCACAGACAGGTCTATGTATAAAGGAAATACCCCTAAATTGTTGATGTGTTGATGACTAAAATGTCAATGTCACTGCGAGCTTTGAGTGGTGATAAGAGGGGTGTGTGTGTGTGTGTGTGTGTGTGTGTGTGTGTGTGTGTGTGTGTCCGCGTGTGTGTGCGTTACAACCACACTGAGTATGGACATTGATGTTTGTTTAAAGAAACTCAGATAAAGAAAGTCATTACTTCCTGCGATGCAGTTTGATTGCACCCCACCTTGTCCCTGTGTATTCTACCTCTTTCATGTTATAATGACATTATACACACACCAACTGACAGCAGCACAGGTCAGGATGCTTTGATGAGTGTTTTGCTAACCAAGGGTAACAGTCAGGTGCACTACCAGACTTCCTTGACCCAACCCACCACCCCTTGAAAATTAATTGATTTGGTAGATGTTTTCATTTTTCTGACCCCCATGCGGTTATAGTTTTGCCTGACGACTCATTCTGAATTGAACTCTGCTGCTCTATCAATCGCTCCATACATTCATGGTGGAGAAGAAATGGTAGTGGGTGTGGTGTTTGGCTGAAGTGATGTGGATGGGTAGTCAGGCTAGTTCTAATTGGAAGAGGAAGTGTAAACTCTAACATAGCCTATTAGCTGGAAAGGTATCTCCAAACACATTTTTGCCAGTAGAAGCTGTTTAGCTGGTTAAACAAAGGTTAGCCGTGTGTTGGCAAAAACTAATGTCCAAGTCAAGAAAGCTTACCAGCAGCCTTACTTGCTTTTTTCAGTCTGTCAGATACTCCAGTAAGTGTAATTAGCTCCAATTACTGTGATTTGCTAAATATTAGGAGTTCAGAAATCAAGTTGACATAAACATTTGTTTATTCTGTTGTTGCTATTGATGTTCATTTGTAATATTAATTAAAAGATGGATCCCCAGTTGAATACCCCTGATCTAGTGGAATTCTCTGACCCCATATCTCCTCCACAGCATAATGTACCTTCCCCTGACAATTCACCACCCACAACCACTCCTTATTCCTCCATTACCAACAACCACTCCTTATTCCTCCACCACCCACAACCACTCCTTATTCCTCCATTACCAACAACCACTCCTTATTCCCCTACCACCCATAACCACTCCTTATTCCGCCACCACCCACAACCACTCCTTATTCCTCCATTACCAACAACCACTCCTTATTCCTCCACCACCCACAACCACTCCTTATTCCTCCACCACCCACAACCACTCCTTATTCCTCCATTACCAACAACCACTCCTTATTCCTCTACCACCCACAACCACTCCTTATTCCTCCATTACCAACAACCACTCCTTATTCCTCCACCACCCACAACCACTCCTTATTCCTCCACCACCCACAACCACTCTTTATTCCTCTATTACCAACAACCACTCATTATTCCTTCACCACCCACAACCACTCCTTATTCCTCCACTACCCACAACCACTCATTATTCCTCCACCACCCACAACCACTCCTTATTCCTCCACCACCCACAACCACTCCTTATTCCCCCACCACCCACAACCACTCCTTATTCCTCCACCACAACTACTCCTTATTCCCACACCACCCACAACTACTCTTTATTCCTCCACCACCCACAAACACTCCTTATTCCTCTACCACCCACAACCACTCCTTATTCCTCCATTACCAACAACCACTCTTTATTCCTCCATTACCAACAACCACTCCTTATTCCTCCACCAGCCACAACCACTCTTTATTTCTCCATTACCAACAACCACTCCTTATTCCTCCACCACCCACAACCACTCCTATTCCTCCATTACCAACAACCACTCCTTATTCCTCCACCACCCACAACCACTCCTTTTTCCCCCACCACCCACAACCACTCTTTATTCCTCCACCACCCACAACCACTCCTTATTCCTCCCCCACCACCCACAACCACTCCTTATTCCTCCATTACCAACAACCACTCCTTATTCCTCCACCACCCACAACCACTCCTTATTCCTCCATTACCAACAACCACTCCTTATTCCTCCTCCACCACCCACAACCTCTCCTTATTCCCCCACCACCCACAATCACTCCTTATTCCCCCACCACCCACAATCACTCCTTATTCCCCCACCACCCACAAACACTCCTTATTCCTCCATTACCAACAATCACTCTTTTTCCCCTACCACCCACAACCACTCCTTATTCCTCCACCACCCACAACCACTCCTTATTCCTCCACCACCCTTTCACCATCCAGGGCTCTCTGACTAGTTGGGTACTCAACATCAGGTCATCTTGCCTGTTTGGTTTGAAGTAGAGATTGAAAGAAGGATGCTTGCAGTAATGATGTTCCTGACCCGAGTGCTCCTGTCATACCATGTTCACTGCTATCTACTACTTCTCCCTGGGGCTGCATGCCCTTTAGCAGATGAGGACTTTTGAAAAAATAGTGTTGACTTTGGTTCTATATATGTTTTATTACTTAGATTGGATTTTTGAAAGGTTTCTGGCTCTGTTCCGTTTGCTCTTTGGCTGCTTATAAGTTCTGCTGTATCACTTATAAGTTCTGCTGTATTACTGTATTGGGCTTTCTGTCCTGATGCCTGCAAAGTATTTGTGGTACTAGGTCCAGTAGATTTTCCTTAGTGGATTATCTGCCCAGCTTCATCTGCACAATTTGGGATGTGTTTTCCCTCTCTAAAATAAATAAGCACTAGGTCAGACATCAATGAAAACCGTTATGGTAAACCATCAAGGATTGTTTGCACCACTTAACCCTGACCCACTTGACATTATGTGAAGCGCTGCCTGGGGAGCCCACACAGTTAATTCAACTGGACTATGTAACTGGCCGTTTCCACTGCCAAGACAAAGTTTCCGAGGTCGTTTTGGGTCTGGCTAGCGCGGACAGTTGGCATGCCGGGCACACATGAGTTGGACAGCACAACCTGTCCTAGGCAAGGAGGGAGCAGAAACAGACACAAAGAGACAGCCCCAGAAACAGCAGGGGAACAGGGGAAACCCTATGCTTAAGGATCCTGTCTCTCAACAGGCCATGTGGTCACAGCATGCCCGTGTACTTAGCCAGGGTTCCCCCACTTTATCTCCTTCCCTGCTACCAGGCAAGCCATGGCAGGGATACTGACCTGATGGGTCTTTACTGGAAGGGGTGGAGGAAAGAGGAAGATGAGAGGTTTTGGTGCATGGGTGGGTTGCTCTGATGCTGGTGAAAAGGGATGGTTAGTTGAAGTATTCCATGCATGCCTGTGATGAATTCATGGATGTAACACATTTTGATTCTGTGGTTTCCATGGCACTGTGAGGTCGCATAGACAGAGAGCTCTGTACATATTGTACATATTTTAGGGTTGGCCCCATTTAGTCGACTGGTCGATTGTTTGGTCAATACGCTGTTGGTCGGCTGAGATTTCTTTAGTCGAGCAGTCGTCATTTTTTTTTTTCATGGTGCACAAGACACCTGTCTGATTCGCGCCTGTCTCAGTGGACTAATCCAATGCGGAGGCCACAGGGATGACATAGTCCATCACTCTAAGACATGTGATACTGATTTTGTATATGCTTGTATTATGTAAAAATAATGGTGCAACACTAATATATCTAATATTATTTTATAACAAATGTTGGGTACGGTCGCTGTCCACGATTCTAAAAGATAATCTTCAGTGTGACTTTCCCTATGTTGCTATGTGCATAATAGCAAAGTTAACCAGCATATTGGGATTGAGAACAATGCGGCAGAGGCAGCAGCAGCAGAGACAAGGAAACAGCCCTTGCCTTAGCCTAATTGTCAAAGAAAATGGAGTAGCGAGGAAATCCCAACTACATTTGGTCTATAATCAATAGCCTAACTTAAATGTGTCTGGCTTTATAAAGCATCCATATACAGTGCCTTCAGAAAGTATTCAGACCCCTTAACTTTTTCAGCATTCTGTTAGGTTACAGCCTTTTTCTAAAACTGATAAAATATTTTTTTCCCTAAGCAATCTACTAACAATATCCCATAATGACATAGCGAAAACAGGTTTTTAGGAAAATTCAAAACAGAAATACCTTATTTACATAAGTATTCAGACCCTTTGCTTTGAGACTTGAAATTGAGCTCAGGTGCATCCTGTTTCCATCGATCATCCTTGAGATGTTTCCACAACTTCATTGGAGTCCACCAGTAGTAAATTCAATTGATTGGACATCATTTGGAAAGGCACGCACCTGTCTATATAAGGTCCCACAGTTGACAGTGCATGTCAGAGCAAAAACCAAGCCATGAGGTTGAAGGAATTGTCTGTAGAGCTCGGAGACAGGATTGTGTCGAGGCACAGATCTGGGGAAGGGTACCAAAAACATTCTGCAGCATTGATGGTCCCCAAGAACACAGTGGCCTCCATCATTCTTAAATGGAAGAAGTTTGGAACCACCAAGACTCTTCCTAGAGCTGGCTGCCCGGCCAAACTGAGCAATCGGGGGAGAAGGGCCTTGGTCAGGGAGGTGACCAAGAACCCGATGATCACTCTGACAGAGCTCTAGAGTTCCCCTGTGGAGATGGGAGAACCTTCCAGAAGGACAACCATCTCTGCAGCACTCCACCAATCAGGCCTTTATTGTAGAGTGGCTAGATGGAAGCCACTCCTCAGTAAAAGGCACATGACAGCCCGCTTGGAGTTAAAGAACTAAAGAACGTAAAGAACTCTCAGACCATGAGAAACAAGATTCTCTGGTCTGATGAAACCAAGATTGAACTCTTTGGCCTGAATGCCAAGCATCATGTCTGGAGGAAACATGGCACCATTTTCAGGGGCGTGGACTGGGAGACTAGTCAGGATCGAGGCAAAGATGAACGGAGCAAAGTACAGAGAGATCCTTGATGAAAACCTGCTCCAGAGCTCTCAGGACCTCAGACAGGGGCAAAGGTTCACTTTCCAACAGGACAACGACCCTAAGCACACAGCCAAGACAACACAGGAGTGGCTTCGGGACATGTCTCTGAATGTCCTTGAGTGGCCCAGCCAGAGCCCGGACTTGAACCCAATCGAACATCTCTGGAGAAACCTGAAAATAGCTGTGCAGCAACGCTCCCCATCCAACCTGACAGAACTTTAGAGGTTGGCAGGGAAGAATGGGAGAAATTCCCCAAATACAGGGGTGCCAATAAATTAGCAAACACTTCTAAAACACGTTTTTTTCTTTTTCACTATGGGGTATTGTGTATAGAATTTTCCGTAAAAAAAAAAAAGTAATACATTTTAGAATAAGGCTCTAACGTAACGTGGGAAAAGTCAAGGAGTCTGAATACTTTCTGAAGGCACAGTATATCTACAGAAATAAGACAGATATAGCTTCTGTCAGCCTGTTTGAGTGTTTGTTTAATAGCCTACTAATTCCGTGAGCACCAAGCCTCATGCAAAATGTAAGATGAAGCAAATTCACAGATTCAGCTTTTTGATCTTTGCTATGCTGTAACAAAGGCTTTACATTTTCTTTTTGTTAGAACAGACTGCTATTACTTAGAATTGATTTAGTGTTGTTTACACTTCCAAACAGTCAGAAAAAGTACATTGTAATCTAACAGCACCTGTCATTGCTGTAATGAAAAGCACTATACAAATACAATCTGTTATTATTATGAAGATTATTGTTATTAATAATCATAATCATAATATTAATGGTGTACACTGTATATGGGAAAAGTTACTGGCTTGGTTATCAGTCATTAATCCCTTGTCCTGTCAGAATGCTTTAAATCAGGAGTCACACAGTCACAGATTATCTCATACAGTTGAGGAGAGGAAGCCATCCAAGCCAGGTAAAAAAAAGCCATTTTACAACCTATGTGTTGTGATAATTGCATTGTTTGCTCTATAACCTGTTACTTCATATGCCTTGCCACTGTGATATATAGGCCTAAGGTCGAGACAATAAGAAGACAGTGGCAGAATAAATTCAACCACACCTTTGTTTCATCACAAAACCGGAGAGCAACATCTGTCCGGTGTCCACGAAGCATATTGCACGTAACAAACAGTTACATGACCTACAGCATGATCAAGCAAGTTAATGTTTCCCACATTTTCAGACTACTAAACAACTATTGATTTAGAACCACGGAGAGTTTTCCGCAAGTCTCAAAGAAAACAGGAGCTGCCTCCACTGTTCCAGCACCATTTCAACTTCAACATTTCAACATCATCAAATCACCTCTGCTTAGTCTAATACAGACAGTGATAACTAAGATAACAAAAATAATTTAGTCCAATCAATGAAAGCTAAATATGATGTGGCTGTCCATGGTTCTGATTTGTGTGTGTGTGTGTGTGTGTGTGTGTGTGTGTGTGTGCAAGTAGAACAAACATGTCAACTCGCCCTACTTGTAGAGAAACAACCAATGCCATCCTCCTCTCTTTCATGACTCTGTCATACAGTACACACTTTTAGTTTTTGTTGTCGTATGCTACCTGGCTAAAATGCTTGCTTACTAGCCTAACTTCCTTTCATGGCCAACAATGCACCAGGCCAGCTAGTTAATATTAGCGTACTACATCTAGCTACATATTGAACTTTCATCCTCTCAGTCCAGGGGCACAATGTATGGTTAGATCAGAATCGCTGTTATAATCATTGTCCAGTACGGAGAATTAAGTCAAACCACAAGTCTAAATCCATTTCTCCATATCTCCATCCTTGGCTAATTTAGGAAAGGGCCGATTTTAGCTAGCTAGCCACCGGAGAACAATGACAACAAGATTTGTTTTACTGTAAATTACGTGTTGCTTCGGATGTGATGTGATTGGTGTGAAGCTAAATCCAAACTGGCTTCCCTCCCTTGACACTTTTTTTTGGCGCGCCAGGACCATACACAGTTGAGCTCACTCAGTTTATCTCAATGCCGATTGGCTATTATTATTTTATTCTTTATCAAGGGATGCCAAATGCTCGCTGCTTTCAATTCTACAGGCGGCAGCAATGTCATACTCTTTTAAACCAGACAGCATCAGATAGATGGCCTACACATATTGAAGGAAAATGCTGAAACACAGAGAGACCGAAGATGGCATCTCTTGGCGTCCATGAATACACGCCGATGGAGGGAAGGAGGAAGAAAAGGGAAAAGGGGAGGAGGTGTTGATAGGAGGTTGAAATTGTCCTTGTTTGACCATTGAAAATCGTATATTGGGGTAGGATAACTAGCTGTTATTGGGGTAGAATAATCAAATCTTAGATTAGGACTAAGAGGTAGTTCCAATTTGAGCAGGGGGAAGTGTTGCCCAATCAGAGTGCGGTGTCATGTAGGCTACAAGGAAGCACGTTCAACATTGAAGCCGACTTTAAAGGCGAGTCGAGACTGACTGGTCTACAAATCACTGTACATCTAAAAAACGACTCAATCTTAGTTCTAGATCAGTCATTCATGATTTACCCATGATACATCATGATGTTAATGATCTCAAACACAGCCAACGAGTACCTCAGTGTGTGGCGTGGCCTTTTTCATATGGCCACGGTGTTGATTGGTTTCTTTTTACATTCTCTCTCTTCTCTCTCTCTGCCTTTAGCTGAGTAACAGTGTGTTGTCCAGTCCAAGCAGAGATTAAACCTCACTAGGGTGAGCGTGAAACGGGTTGAAAATGTTTTCAAGCAGCGAGAAGAGGAAGGGAGGAAGAGAGAAAGACAGTTAAAGGGAAAGAGATCCTGTAGTAGGGGAGGAGTCCCTGGGTCTATGAAAAAGCATGTGGTGAAAGCAAGGCTCGTGCTAACCCCTACCCCCACTAACCCCGCCCCTTTCAGTTGGGCTCAAACTAATCCTATAGTCACATGACCTCCAGAGCTCTCAGCCTTGCCTAGGCAAGACTGATCGGTCTGTCAAATACATTATGTAGCCTGGGTCACGGTTGACAGCTACATTACTCTGAAGTTTGTATCTAGTAACACTAAATGGGCTACATTGTTAGCAAGTGGTTTATCATCCAACTAAAATCTTTCATTTTTCAAATGGTTAAGATGGTGCACATAGTCATCAACACCCATGGAGTTGAATCACTCCTGCTGGTCTTCATGTATCTCTCTCTCTATCTCTCTCTCTCCCTCTTTCACTTTTGCTCTCTCTCTTTCACTGTATTTCTCTGATAGACTGTAAAAATATATGTATTTTAAAGATTACTCCCTTCCTCTGTGTTGCGCACCAGACACTGAGACATGTGATAAGGCCTCCAGATATTATCTTTATGACACACAAGAAATTACCAGTGCTCTAGAAGAAGGGCATTCCCAGCCATCGCTCTCAGCCAGCCATGGGAAGGTAGCATGCATATTAGGGAGGGGCATGTGGCTGTGAGCATCACGTTTTTCCTCAAATGTCGCCTGTGGATATTTTTGTTTTTGCTAAGATTCCGAGTTTCTGACTGAGTTAAGCTGACTGGGTTAAATGTGATATGTATTTGTTAAATGTGATGGTCTTTGGATGTACCTTACTTAATTAACTTTTATTTCTGGTTAATTCCTTCTTAAATGTCCATTGGCATTGTATTGGGGTTGGGAGATAACTGGTGTCATCTATCCTTGTTGCAATATGCAAATTGTATGCAAATCATTGGAAACCAGAATTTCGACCTATTCTCAGTTCTTTGCTGTAAAGTAAACAACACACATGAGTAAAATGCTGTTCTATGCTACAACCACTTCACCAGAGTTACATTCAATAGACTAAACAGGAGCAGGCATTTTCACATTGAAGCTGAACCAACAGGGATGCTCACTTGCATTCTCCTAGCATTTACAGTATATTCTTTATTTATTTTTGGGGTACTTTTTACCCCTTTTTTGTGATATCCAATTGGTAATTACAGTCTTGTCCCATCGCTGCAACTCCCGTACGGACCCGGGAGAGGTGAAGGTTGAGAGCCATGTGTCCTCCGAAACACGACCCTGCCAGGCCGCACTGCTTCTTAACCCGGAAGACAGCCGCACCAATGTGTCGGAGGGAACACCGTACAGCTGGCGACCGAAGTCAGCGTGCATGCGCCCGGCCCACCACAAGGAGTCGCTAGAGCACGATGAGACAAGGACAACCCAGCCAGCCAAACCCTCCCCTAACCCGGACGACGTGGGCCAATTGTGCGCCACTTCATGGGTCTCCCGGTCGCGGCCGGCTGCAACACAGCCTGGGACCGAACCCGGGTCTGTAGTGACACCTCAAGTACTGCGACGCAGAGCCCTAGACCGCTGCGCCACTCAGGAGGCCCTATTTACAGTATATTGTAATCGTTTAAATTATTGTGATATCATATGACTGTGATATCATTTCATCCAGCCCAACATATTGTTTTCAAAGTAATTAATTAAAAGCTACCCAATCTTCGTAAGGCATGCTCACCTCATGCTGGGTTGGCACCGGGGGATATGAAAGAAGAACTGTAACGTTTGATCAACTCTACAGGAGGTCCAATTTGCTGCAGGTCGCGTCATGCTGGACAGCAGAATTCGTTCATATGTTAGCAAATATCAAAATCACTTACATGCCGCTCAGAGCATGCCATAGCTACCACGCTAACCACTTTGGGCCCTGACGTTGAAAAAATGTACCTGTCCGTTGGAGAAAGAGACCAGTAGAGCCTACTAAGGGTTCATTCCCAACCCATCACTTGATTCCACATCAGTGGTTCCTAAACTTTTGTTTGCATCAACAAAAAATTGCCACAAGCCTAAAAATCTTTCTTGATACCCACCAATCCCGACAAATTCTCACCTAGCCTTCAGGTGCAACAATGCCGAAGAAGCAGACTTTCTCACCCTGCACTCTTTAAACTTCTGGCTACAGTGTCCTGTCAAGACAGGCACAGATCATAGATTTGTAAATGAAGAGAAAGATTTAACAGAATAGACTGGATGAGTGGACAGATGTAGAATCTTAATTTGAGCCAGTTTGCTGTAACACGAAAATAATCCTGCAGCAACAGGAAATGTGAATTATTATGTGGATTATAATGATTGGAGATTTTCTCCTAAAATAGGGTGATCTAATTTAAAATCCTACATCTGTAGCAAGCTATACTATCTACAGTATGTTGTATGCATCTGTGTGACCAGTGTTCCTGTTGTTCAGTGGATAAGGCGAGGCAGTGATATCCCCCCAGATAACCTGGAGGAGAGACTAATCTAGTGGCTCCAGTAATGCACTAGAGGTCAGGGGTCATCTGCTCTGCCCTTATTGCCATAAATCAGCCTGGCAGTAGTTCACTGAAAGGTCAAGCCTAATAAGCTCACCCATGACTCGACCAATGGCTGCTACTCTGAAGAGTATTATGTGCTCCAGTGGTGATGTCATCTAAACTCTTCCGGTCCTCCACTGATGATTTCTGTTTCTAAACCTATTGGGTCATTTTGGTCTGGTGTTTGGTTTATATTTTGCCTTGTCTTTCCTGGTTTTGGTTTTGTGGAGGATTGTATTGGCTGGTTAGGGTTTGAATTTGCTGTATTTTTCAGCAGGTGGTTTTGTTTGGATACTGGCTGGTTATGGAATATAATTCTACAGTGTCTTCTGGAAAACTGAACTGTATCCTTTTGGCTTTCTGAGGAATTTATTCTTGGTTAAAGATCCTGGCAGAGAGTAAAGTGGTCAAGCCCTCTGTTTCAATGGAGTTTGAGAATCTGCCTGTTAAATGTAGTGTAACTTAAAGCAGGATGAGGCCTAACCGGTAGTCGATCACCACTTCCACGTTCAAACCTACTACTGGTTACGTTACAGCAGGAGATCCTCATTAAATATAACACCCTGCCTGAATGATGTGGGGGGCGGAGAACTGAGAAGAAGGGAAGGAGTGAGACAGAATTAGGGAAATAAGAACATCTCATCAGATGCCGCACACACACGTCATGTTTCCATTATTCCCGACCCGCTTAATCCCAGAATGTTAAAAAACAAAACAAATGTAGGTCATGTCTGCTCTCTCTCTGGGGAGTGGGCCAAATGTCTTTAGCAGATTAAGACAAGATGAAGCAGATGATGATGATGATCCAGAACGGACAGGGCCTTTTGTCAAAATGAATGTTGCTGCTTTAGTGGTGTTGTGTTTTATAATCTGTTGTTTGACAGGATCAGGCTGCCAACCCTGATTGAGCAAGTCTAAAGCCATGTCTGTTGGTTGGTCGGTCAGGCTGTCTGTCTGTCTGGTGTCAAACCTCAGGCCCTTCCTGTCACTCTCTTTCCATCTCAGTAGGATCTGTGGTTCTGACTGTCTTAATCACACACATCTCTCTTTCTCTCTCTCTCTCTCTTGGTTACCCTTTAAATTTAAAATAAATCAATATCCTAATGGATAAGGAAGTATTGTCTCATTTCTGGGCCCCGTCTTCCCCTCTGTCCTAGGCTCTCCGTTCTTCTTCTCATCCCTCTCCATCTAACTCTATCTAGTGCAGAGCTAGTGTAATGTGGACCGTCAGAGTGTGGATCTGTGGTTCTATTGATCCAATTAGTTCGTCATTGCCCCCGACTCTTCTCTCCAGCGTGGCTCGCTGCTGCTCACTCTGCACGACCTCTCTCTCTCTCTCTCTCTCTCCCTCCTAACCCTGCTGCTCAGCTTGCACTGGAGGAACCTCATATAACATCTCCAAAGTGTAGTTGAAGGAGGAAATGAAATATTGACTGGAGTAGTCTCATTAAAATGAATAGAGTATGGTTTTACCCCACACTAGTGGCTGCCTCTGGGCATCCTGGGACATATCAATGATTAAACACAGAAAAGTATCTGATATCCCAGGCCGGTGGAGACAAGGGCTTCATATGCAGGGGGAGTCTGTCTGTACTGTGTGTGTGCGTGTGTGTGCGCGTGGGGTCAGAGTGCAACATTTGATAAACAAACAGAACCCTTGTTCATATCACACTTACTGTATAAGTGCAACCTTGCACTTTTAAAACACCGTTTTTTCTTCTCAGTTCCCACCTTTCTCAAAGTTACACCAGTGAAGTAAATCTGTGGGACTGTTGTACTGTACAGTGTAGTCCCCTTCTGTTGCACAGGGTCCCACGCTTTCTCTGGGAAGCATTCAACCGTATGAATTGATCGCATGTGCCGTTAAATATATGCAGAAAGCGAGGGGAAGAGAAAGAGAGAGATAGGGGGACAGAGAGTGCGAGAGAGAACAGAGAGAGTGAATACTCAGTGTAACACAGTATTACCATGATTCATTGTCCTCATGAGGTACTTTCTCCAGCCTCACATTCTTCCCCAATCATCCATCGCGTCACCAGACCCCTGTGCCTCGCACAACATGGATTGAGTGGATGTGCTCTGTACATGAATAGGATATAGGATAGCAATTGGATATGTTCATGGCCCATCATGGCCTTTATTCCCATGGTAGTTTTCGTTATATTATTGTGTCTGTCTGCGTTGAATTATAAAACGATGCCATTGTGTTATTGTGCGGCGTACATTATGAAAAATATGTGGACATGCAAACTAAAATACCCATGAATTGCACTCTCTCATAAACACAAATGACGAGATAAGAGAGGCGACGCATCCACTAAGATAACGAATGAATGAAAGGATGTCAGAGAGAATAGCCTTGCAAATGCATTATTGGCTAATACAGAAATTGAAAGCGTGGTTTGTTAAAGATCAGTGTACTGTGTGTGTTACACTTTACCTGTGTATGCAGGATGGGTTTGATATGGTACTGGTTTTGTTCACAGTGTCCTGGCCTCAATGGAGCCTGTCTCTGAGGACTTCTCTCTTCTCTTCTCATGCCTGTTCAGTGCAGTGGCAAAGTCAATAGGGGCTTTTTATCCAGTCAATATAGACTGGTGACAGGGCAGGGTTGCTGCACACACTGCATGAGCTACTATCTGGGTGAGTTTTACAGAGCCTAATGGGACAACGCGGTCCGGGCTGGGGAGGAGGAGGAAGAGAAGAAAGAGTAGAGGGATTTATATTCAGAAGAGTTATTTCAGGGTGTCATATGATGTTGTGGATTTGAAACATCTCCTCCCTGTATTAGCATGGACTGTGTGGACATGGTGGACAGTACAAAGGGAAACACCAACACGGTAATGGTGATCTGAGGTGTAATTTAGGAAAGCATCTCTCCGGCGGGAATAACTGCCATGACTCATTGCCCTTTCAGTTTATCTAGATTATCCCAGGGAGACTGAGGGACTACCATAGTCAGTCCAGCATCGTAATAGGAGGAACTGGACTATATGTACAGTGCCATGAAATGTCCCAGAGAAAATCAGGTCAAGTCCTTTGTTTTGCCTGGGAGGGTATGGAGGTGTCTGATGATCCAAAAGGACCTCCACCACCACAGCTCAGCTGCAACGCCAGCGCCATCCCTAGCACCACTGCCCGCCCCAGCCTCAGTCCCAGCACCACTGCCATACCCAGCCTCAATCCAATCCCCAGCACCAGCCTCAACACCACTGCCCGCCGCAGCCTCAGTCACAACACCACTGCCCGCTGCAGCCTCAGTCCCAGCACCACTGCCAGCCTCAGTCTCAGCACCACTGCCAGCCTCAGTCACAACACCATTGCCAGCCTCAGTCACAACACCATTGCCAGCCTCAGTCACAACACCACTGCCAGCCTCAGTCACAACACCACTGCCCGCTGCAGCCTCAGTCCCAGCACCACTGCCAGCCTCAGACCCAGCACCACTGCCAGCCTCAGTCCCAGCACCACTGCCAGCCTCAGTCCCAACACCACTGCTAGCCTCAGTCCCAGCACCACTGCCCGCCTCAGACCCAGCACCACTGCCAGCCTCAGTCCCAGCACCACTGCCAGCCTCAGTCCCAGCACCACTGCCAGCCTTTGTCCCAACACCACTGCCAGCCTCAGCCTCAGCACCACTGCCCGCCTCAGTCCCAGCACCACTGCCAGCCTCAGTCCCAACACCACTGCCAGCCTTAGCCTCAGCACCACTGCCCGCCTCAGTCCCAGCACCACTGCCAGCCTTTGTCCCAGCACCACTGCCAGCCTCAGTCCCAGCACCACTGCCAGCCTTTGTCCCAGCACCACTGCCAGCCTCAGTCCCAGCACCACTGCCCGCCCCAGCCTCAGTCCCAGCACCACTGCCCGCCCCAGCCTCAGTCCCAGCAGAGAAAGAGAGAGATAGGGGGACAGAGAGTGCGAGAGAGAACAGAGAGAGTGAATACTCAGTGTAACACAGTATTACCATGATTCATTGTCCTCATGAGGTACTTTCTCCAGCCTCACATTCTTCCCCAATCATCCATCGCGTCACCAGACCCCTGTGCCTCGCACAACATGGATTGAGTGGATGTGCTCTGTACATGAATAGGATATAGGATAGCAATTGGATATGTTCATGGCCCATCATGGCCTTTATTCCCATGGTAGTTTTCGTTATATTATTGTGTCTGTCTGCGTTGAATTATAAAACGATGCCATTGTGTTATTGTGCGGCGTACATTATGAAAAATATGTGGACATGCAAACTAAAATACCCATGAATTGCACTCTCTCATAAACACAAATGACGAGATAAGAGAGGCGACGCATCCACTAAGATAACGAATGAATGAAAGGATGTCAGAGAGAATAGCCTTGCAAATGCATTATTGGCTAATACAGAAATTGAAAGCGTGGTTTGTTAAAGATCAGTGTACTGTGTGTGTTACACTTTACCTGTGTATGCAGGATGGGTTTGATATGGTACTGGTTTTGTTCACAGTGTCCTGGCCTCAATGGAGCCTGTCTCTGAGGACTTCTCTCTTCTCTTCTCATGCCTGTTCAGTGCAGTGGCAAAGTCAATAGGGGCTTTTTATCCAGTCAATATAGACTGGTGACAGGGCAGGGTTGCTGCACACACTGCATGAGCTACTATCTGGGTGAGTTTTACAGAGCCTAATGGGACAACGCGGTCCGGGCTGGGGAGGAGGAGGAAGAGAAGAAAGAGTAGAGGGATTTATATTCAGAAGAGTTATTTCAGGGTGTCATATGATGTTGTGGATTTGAAACATCTCCTCCCTGTATTAGCATGGACTGTGTGGACATGGTGGACAGTACAAAGGGAAACACCAACACGGTAATGGTGATCTGAGGTGTAATTTAGGAAAGCATCTCTCCGGCGGGAATAACTGCCATGACTCATTGCCCTTTCAGTTTATCTAGATTATCCCAGGGAGACTGAGGGACTACCATAGTCAGTCCAGCATCGTAATAGGAGGAACTGGACTATATGTACAGTGCCATGAAATGTCCCAGAGAAAATCAGGTCAAGTCCTTTGTTTTGCCTGGGAGGGTATGGAGGTGTCTGATGATCCAAAAGGACCTCCACCACCACAGCTCAGCTGCAACGCCAGCGCCATCCCTAGCACCACTGCCCGCCCCAGCCTCAGTCCCAGCACCACTGCCATACCCAGCCTCAATCCAATCCCCAGCACCAGCCTCAACACCACTGCCCGCCGCAGCCTCAGTCACAACACCACTGCCCGCTGCAGCCTCAGTCCCAGCACCACTGCCAGCCTCAGTCTCAGCACCACTGCCAGCCTCAGTCACAACACCATTGCCAGCCTCAGTCACAACACCATTGCCAGCCTCAGTCACAACACCACTGCCAGCCTCAGTCACAACACCACTGCCCGCTGCAGCCTCAGTCCCAGCACCACTGCCAGCCTCAGACCCAGCACCACTGCCAGCCTCAGTCCCAGCACCACTGCCAGCCTCAGTCCCAACACCACTGCTAGCCTCAGTCCCAGCACCACTGCCCGCCTCAGACCCAGCACCACTGCCAGCCTCAGTCCCAGCACCACTGCCAGCCTCAGTCCCAGCACCACTGCCAGCCTTTGTCCCAACACCACTGCCAGCCTCAGCCTCAGCACCACTGCCCGCCTCAGTCCCAGCACCACTGCCAGCCTCAGTCCCAACACCACTGCCAGCCTTAGCCTCAGCACCACTGCCCGCCTCAGTCCCAGCACCACTGCCAGCCTTTGTCCCAGCACCACTGCCAGCCTCAGTCCCAGCACCACTGCCAGCCTTTGTCCCAGCACCACTGCCAGCCTCAGTCCCAGCACCACTGCCCGCCCCAGCCTCAGTCCCAGCACCACTGCCCGCCCCAGCCTCAGTCCCAGCAGAGAAAGAGAGAGATAGGGGGACAGAGAGTGCGAGAGAGAACAGAGAGAGTGAATACTCAGTGTAACACAGTATTACCATGATTCATTGTCCTCATGAGGTACTTTCTCCAGCCTCACATTCTTCCCCAATCATCCATCGCGTCACCAGACCCCTGTGCCTCGCACAACATGGATTGAGTGGATGTGCTCTGTACATGAATAGGATATAGGATAGCAATTGGATATGTTCATGGCCCATCATGGCCTTTATTCCCATGGTAGTTTTCGTTATATTATTGTGTCTGTCTGCGTTGAATTATAAAACGATGCCATTGTGTTATTGTGCGGCGTACATTATGAAAAATATGTGGACATGCAAACTAAAATACCCATGAATTGCACTCTCTCATAAACACAAATGACGAGATAAGAGAGGCGACGCATCCACTAAGATAACGAATGAATGAAAGGATGTCAGAGAGAATAGCCTTGCAAATGCATTATTGGCTAATACAGAAATTGAAAGCGTGGTTTGTTAAAGATCAGTGTACTGTGTGTGTTACACTTTACCTGTGTATGCAGGATGGGTTTGATATGGTACTGGTTTTGTTCACAGTGTCCTGGCCTCAATGGAGCCTGTCTCTGAGGACTTCTCTCTTCTCTTCTCATGCCTGTTCAGTGCAGTGGCAAAGTCAATAGGGGCTTTTTATCCAGTCAATATAGACTGGTGACAGGGCAGGGTTGCTGCACACACTGCATGAGCTACTATCTGGGTGAGTTTTACAGAGCCTAATGGGACAACGCGGTCCGGGCTGGGGAGGAGGAGGAAGAGAAGAAAGAGTAGAGGGATTTATATTCAGAAGAGTTATTTCAGGGTGTCATATGATGTTGTGGATTTGAAACATCTCCTCCCTGTATTAGCATGGACTGTGTGGACATGGTGGACAGTACAAAGGGAAACACCAACACGGTAATGGTGATCTGAGGTGTAATTTAGGAAAGCATCTCTCCGGCGGGAATAACTGCCATGACTCATTGCCCTTTCAGTTTATCTAGATTATCCCAGGGAGACTGAGGGACTACCATAGTCAGTCCAGCATCGTAATAGGAGGAACTGGACTATATGTACAGTGCCATGAAATGTCCCAGAGAAAATCAGGTCAAGTCCTTTGTTTTGCCTGGGAGGGTATGGAGGTGTCTGATGATCCAAAAGGACCTCCACCACCACAGCTCAGCTGCAACGCCAGCGCCATCCCTAGCACCACTGCCCGCCCCAGCCTCAGTCCCAGCACCACTGCCATACCCAGCCTCAATCCAATCCCCAGCACCAGCCTCAACACCACTGCCCGCCGCAGCCTCAGTCACAACACCACTGCCCGCTGCAGCCTCAGTCCCAGCACCACTGCCAGCCTCAGTCTCAGCACCACTGCCAGCCTCAGTCACAACACCATTGCCAGCCTCAGTCACAACACCATTGCCAGCCTCAGTCACAACACCACTGCCAGCCTCAGTCACAACACCACTGCCCGCTGCAGCCTCAGTCCCAGCACCACTGCCAGCCTCAGACCCAGCACCACTGCCAGCCTCAGTCCCAGCACCACTGCCAGCCTCAGTCCCAACACCACTGCTAGCCTCAGTCCCAGCACCACTGCCAGCCTCAGTCCCAACACCACTGCTAGCCTCAGTCCCAGCACCACTGCCCGCCCCAGCCTCAGTCCCAGCACCACTGCCCGCCCCAGCCTCAGTCCCAGCACCACTGCCCGCCCCAGCCTCAGTCCCAGCACCACTGCCCGCCCCAGCCTCAGTCCCAGTCCCAGCACCACTGTCAGCCTCAGTCCCGGCCCCATCCATGATCCCACACCTTTGCTTCTCTCATCCCACTTGGCTTTGGCTGGATGTTCGCTCTGCTTTGCTCTGCTCTCCAGTGGGTTGCTCCTCTGCCACAAGCCTAGCAACAGTGTGACATTTGGAGTCCCTCAGGTCTCAGCTAAAAGGTTTCCCAGTGAAAGGACAATGTGTGTTGTCCATTACACTATTAGCAGGTCATATGAGGCAGAAAGCCCACAGCCTTGGGGGGAACCCCGCGCTAACTCACAGTGGCAATGTCATTCAACTGAAATGCAATCAAAGCACAAATTCAAAGTGGCGACTTTGATTCAGGGATATCTTGTTATGAATGTCATTGCGTCACATGCAGCCGCAGGAGACACGTTCTTGTAGTACTTGTGGGGCTCTTATGAAATGTGTCACAACCAGTGGCGGTTCTAGACCATTTCAACTGGGGGGGGCCAAGCTGGGGCCAGTTACATTAAACGTTATTGTTGTCATATCGTTTCCTTCACTGCATTGCAGGCATTAGCAGGCAAAAGACCATGTTCATAATCATCATCGTTGCCACTGTCTAATAACGGATGTAAAAAAAGAACGATAGCAAAAATTAGTTATGTCAAAATTATTTCATACTCCACATTTAGGGGGGCCACAAGGGGGTCCAAAATTGTTGTCACAGGGGCACTGCCCCCCCCCCCCCCCCCCCCCCCAGAACCGCTAGTGGTCACAATCCAGTGAGTCTGCAAGGTCAAAGCAACTGCTTTCGCTCGGAAACGCCATGGCAACAGTGTTTTCTGTTATTTCAATTATGGTTCAATAGACATAGCTATAGTTGAGTGGTGTTTTTTCTTATTCTTCTGAATTATTTTAGCAGTAGCATAGTCTCCACTTCAAAACAGCTAATGCAAGAAGGACAGCTGGATGTTAGAGAGTCCCAGGCAGCAGCAAGCACCACTTGGCACTGTGTAATTGTGTATCACAATTGTGTACCAATTGTGTACTACTACAGCCTCCTGTTGTACCATACTGTAGCTAGGTTCTGAGTCATGGTCTCTATCCTAGGTGGCACAGCTCCCTAGTCCAATCTGCCCCGAGACCAGGACTGCGTCTCAAATCAAATAAAATGTTATTAGCCACATGTGCCAAGTAAAACAGGTGTGGACTTTAATCTACTTTAATTCGCACCCTTTTCCCTTTGTAGCGCACTACTTTTGACCAGATTACTGCACTAGGGTGCCATTTGGGAAGGAGGGTGTGAGTCACTCTGTTGTTTTTACAGTGCAATAAAACCCCAGCATAGGTTAAGGTTAAGCAGACCACTGGGATTTGAGGGGAGGGCGGGTAAGGTGGGGTAGAGGGTGACCTTTACGAAGTGCACATGAGGGGGAAAGAGCGGGGTTGGGTGCTGGAGGAGTGGTGAGAAGGGGGGGGCATGGCTCTGATGACCACATTAGACACCGCGTGTGAGAAACTGCAGCTATCTGAACTCTGACACGTGACAAGCTGGAAAGGTCAAAGGACAGGGTTCTCAAAAGCTGCCTGCCTTGGTGTTTACAGGGGTGTTGATGTGGAGCCAGAGAGAGAGGGGCAGAAATGTACCAAGGGAAAAGACATGAGAGAGTTAGAAGAGCATGGTGGAAGGTACAGTACAGCAAATGGGAAATGAGTGTAGAGAGAGTGGCATTAGATGCATGTAAGAAGTGGGCTTTCAAATAGAAATCAATGATGAGGAGGACAAACCTGCATTTTTCCTAGCAGAAACTGTTTTCTTTATACAGTTCTTTTTTTTAAATGTTATCTTACAAACCCTTTAGCTGGACCAAAGACTAACCTTGCACAGGAGAAGTACAATAGAAGATCCATCCATGTGAACAACATTCAGACAGACTGTGTGTCACAAAACAAAACACTTAGCACCTTCTTTTTTTTCCTAAGACTGTACTATCTAGAAACTTGAAAGGCTCATCGGCTGTCCCCATAGGAGAACCCTTTGAAGAACCCTTTTTGGTTGCAGGTAGAACCCTTTTGGTTCTAGATAGAACCCTTTTGGGTTCCATATTGGGTTCCATATAGAACCCTTTTGGGTTCCATATAGAACCCTTTCTACAGAGGTCTACATGGAAACCAAAAGGGTTTTTACCTGAAAACCAAAAGGGTTTTTACCTGGAAACCAAACGTTTTTTTTACCTGGAACCCAAAAGGGTTATACCTAGAACCATAAAGGGTTCTCCTATGGGGACTGCTGAAGAACCCTTTTTTCTAAGAGTGTATAATAAAGCCAATAAGAGCAGTTTACTGTAGGCTACAACAATCCGTTTGGTTATTACTGCACATGCTACATTGATACTAATGCAGTCTGACCAGGTTGAGTAAGTTCGAACAATACTTTATCCCTCATTCAACCTTCAAACTGACCTTTACCTCTTGCCTGAGGTGTTTACTCAGGCGTGTGTGTTTGCATGTGTGTGTGCGTCTGTCTGCGTACGCCCGTAGTATGTAGAAGTAAAAGTGAAGGAGAGCCGAGACAGTACAGTCAAAAGTTTGGACACACCTTCATGTCTTAAAGTAATGATGGACCGTCATTTCTCTTTGCTTATTTGAGTTGTTCTTGCCATAATGTGGACTTGGTCTTTTACCAAATAGGGCTATCTTCTGTATACCACCCCTACCTTGTCACAACACAATTGATTGGCTCAAACGCATTAAGAAGGGGGAAAAAATCCACAAATTAACTTTTAACAAGGCACACCTGTTAATTGAAATGTATTCCAGGTGACTACCTCATGAAGCTGGTTGAGAGAATGCCAAGAGTGTACAAAGCTGTCATCAAGGCAAAGGGTGGCTACTTTGAAGAATCTCAAATATAAAATATATTTTGATTTGTTTAACACTTTTTTGGTTACTACATGATTCCATATGTGTTATTTCATAGTTTTGATGTCTTCACTATTATTCTACAATGTAGAAAATAGTAATAAAAAAAAAATCCTGGAATGAGTAGGTGTATCCAAACTTTTGACTGTTACTGTATATGTCACCAACAAGTTTTTCGTTCACTGTACCGTATCTTAAAAAATAGAAAAACAAACACACAACCAAATTACATTTAATGTATGTTCATTTGGTGTTCAGTTTGTTTTTCTGTTTGCAAGGTCACTCCTCTTCTCTTTTATTGCCATTACCTCCTGCCCATTGGAGCATCTTGTTTTACTTTCCACTTTTGGGCTACTGAGTATGTGTGCACGAGAAGCACACTTTTTAGGAGTTCTTGCCGATGCCAGCTAAGTGGAGTTTAGATGTTATAGTAGCCTCTGCCGAGTCCCCAATAAACGGATGTTCTGGTTTTCAGGCGAAATGGAAAGACAGCCTGTGACACGACTTCCTCTTTTGGACGTTAACAAGGCGACACTTCGTCTTAACTCCTCCTCCACATTTTACTGGATTGGTTGATCAGTGGAGAAGAGAACCTCCCCCAACACTTTTGTCTTCTTCTAGAGCAATATTTAGGGGATCTAGTTTCATGGAATTTATTTTACGCTTGCTGTGTTAGGTTAATGTTACAGGGAACTTGCAAAAAGCCTGCAGGTCTGATGTGATCTGATTGGCTACACTGGAGCATATCCAGGAAGTGTAGTCACAGGATCAGTAACTAGCCTTAATGGGTGTCATAATATTGCTATAATGGAAAAAGCCTAATAGGGTCAGATGGTTTGCTCCTGAGTGGGGAAGGTTACTCTCCACTACAGAACTACAGTTAGGGTGACCACAAAATACCCAAATGCAGGAAAACAGGATGATTTTGCGGGATGATTTTGGAATGATTTTGCAGGACAATGTAGCCTACACATTATTATTTGTTTTTGGCAGCACCCGCCCATCTTCATTGTTTTATTTGACTTAGTCCTGCATGTTGGAGCTCATAGGCTAAGCTTTTCACTGTACCCTGCAATCACACCTGCAACCCTGTACATAAACAATCTGAATCTTAAAGTACTATTTTGTTCAGCCATATAAAACCAGAACTTTTACAGTTTAGCGTCTCGTCATTCTCCTTCAGACCAGACAGTAGGATAGTAACACCTCTAACGTCAGACAGTAGGATAGTAACACCTCTAACATCAGACAGTAGGATAGTAACACCTCTAACATCAGACAGTAGGATAGTAACACCTCTAACATCAGACAGTAGGATCGTAACACCTCTAATATCAGACAGTAGGATAGTAACACCTCTAACATCAGACAGTAGATTAGTAACACCTCTAACATCAGACAGTAGGATAGTAACACCGCTATCATCAGACAGTAGGATAGTAACACCTCTAACATCAGACAGTAGGATAGTAGCACCTCTAACATCAGACAGTAGGATTGTAACACCTCTAACATCAGACAGTAGGATAGTAACACCTCTAACATCAGACAGTAGGATAGTAACACCTCTAACATCAGACAGTAGGATAGTAACACCTCCAACATCAGACAGTAGGATAGTAACACCTCTAACATCAGACAGTAGGATAGTAACACCTCTAACATCAGACAGTAGGATAGTAACACCTCTAACATCAGACAGTAGGATACTAACACCTCTAACGTCAGACAGTAGTAACACCTCTAACGTCAGACAGTAGGACAGTAACACCTCTAACATCAGACAGTAGGATAGTAACACCTCCAACATCAGACAGTAGGATAGTAACACCTCTAACATCAGACAGTAGGATAGTAACACCTCTAACATCAGACAGTAGGATACTAACACCTCTAACGTCAGACAGTAGTAACACCTCTAATGTCAGACAGTAGGACAGTAACACCTCTACCGTCAGACAGTGGGATAGTAACACCTCTACCGTCAGACAGGAGGATAGTAACACCTCTAACAACAGACAGTAGGATCGTAACACCTCTAATATCAGACAGTAGGATAGTAACACCTCTAACATCAGACAGTAGGATAGTAACACCGCTATCATCAGACAGTAGGATAGTAACACCTCTAACATCAGACAGTAGGATAGTAACACCTCTAACCTTAGACAGTAGGATAGTAACACCTCTAACATCAGACAGTAGGATTGTAACACCTCTAACATCAGACAGTAGGATTGTAACACCTCTAACATCAGACAGTAGGATAGTAACACCTCTAACATCAGACAGTAGATTAGTAACACCTCTAACATCAGACAGTAGGATAGTAACACCGCTATCATCAGACAGTAGGATAGTAACACCTCTAACATCAGACAGTAGGATAGTAGCACCTCTAACATCAGACAGTAGGATTGTAACACCTCTAACATCAGACAGTAGGATACTAACACCTCTAACGTCAGACAGTAGTAACACCTCTAACGTCAGACAGTAGGACAGTAACACCTCTAACATCAGACAGTAGGATAGTAACACCTCTAACATCAGACAGTAGGATAGTAACACCTCTAACATCAGACAGTAGGATACTAACACCTCTAACGTCAGACAGTAGTAACACCTCTAACGTCAGACAGTAGGACAGTAACACCTCTAACATCAGACAGTAGGATAGTAACACCTCCAACATCAGACAGTAGGATAGTAACACCTCTAACATCAGACAGTAGGATAGTAACACCTCTAACATCAGACAGTAGGATAGTAACACCTCTAACATCAGACAGTAGGATACTAACACCTCTAACGTCAGACAGTAGTAACACCTCTAACGTCAGACAGTAGGACAGTAACACCTCTACCGTCAGACAGTGGGATAGTAACACCTCTACCGTCAGACAGGAGGATAGTAACACCTCTAACAACAGACAGTAGGATCGTAACACCTCTAATATCAGACAGTAGGATAGTAACACCTCTAACATCAGACAGTAGGATAGTAACACCGCTATCATCAGACAGTAGGATAGTAACACCTCTAACATCAGACAGTAGGATAGTAACACCTCTAACCTTAGACAGTAGGATAGTAACACCTCTAACATCAGACAGTAGGATTGTAACACCTCTAACATCAGACAGTAGGATTGTAACACCTCTAACATCAGACAGTAGGATAGTAACACCTCTAACATCAGACAGTAGATTAGTAACACCTCTAACATCAGACAGTAGGATAGTAACACCGCTATCATCAGACAGTAGGATAGTAACACCTCTAACATCAGACAGTAGGATAGTAGCACCTCTAACATCAGACAGTAGGATTGTAACACCTCTAACATCAGACAGTAGGATAGTAACACCTCTAACATCAGACAGTAGGATAGTAACACCTCTAACATCAGACAGTAGGATAGTAACACCTCCAACATCAGACAGTAGGATAGTAACACCTCTAACATCAGACAGTAGGATAGTAACACCTCTAACATCAGACAGTAGGATAGTAACACCTCTAACATCAGACAGTAGGATACTAACACCTCTAACGTCAGACAGTAGTAACACCTCTAACGTCAGACAGTAGGACAGTAACACCTCTACCGTCAGACAGTGGGATAGTAACACCTCTACCGTCAGACAGGAGGATAGTAACACCTCTAACAACAGACAGTAGGATCGTAACACCTCTAATATCAGACAGTAGGATAGTAACACCTCTAACATCAGACAGTAGGATAGTAACACCTCTAACATCAGACAGTAGGATAGTAACACCTCTAACATCAGACAGTAGGATAGTAACACCTCTAACATCAGACAGTAGGATAGTAACACCTCTTACCTCAGACAGTAGGATAGTAACAGCTCTTACATCAGACAGTAGGATAGTAACACCTCTACCATCAGACAGTAGGATAGTAACACCTCTACCATCAGACAGTAGTACAGTAACACCTCTAACGTCAGACAGTAGGATAGTAACACCTCTAACGTCAGACAGTAGGATAGTAACACCTCTAACGTCAGACAGTAGGATAGTAACACCTCTAACGTCAGACAGTAGGATACTAACACCTCTAACGTCAGACAGTAGGATAGTAACACCTCTAATGTCAGACAGTAGGATAGTAACACCTCTAACGTCAGACAGTAGGATAGTAACACCTCTAACGTCAGACAGTAGGACAGTAACACCTGTACCATCAGACAGTAGGATAGTAACACCTCTAACATCAGACAGTAGCATAGTAACACCTCTAATATCAGACAGTAGCATAGTAACACCTCTAACATCAGACAGTAGGATAGTAACACCTCTAACATCAGACAGTAGGATAGTAACACCTCTACCATCAGACAGTAGGACAGTAACACCTCTACCATCAGACAGTAGGATAGTAACACCTCTAACATCAGACAGTAGGATGGTAACACCTCTAACATCAGACAGTAGGACAGTAACACCTCTACCATCAGACAGTAGGATAGTAACACCTCTAACATCAGACAGTAGGATAGTAACACCTCTAACATCAGACAGTAGGATTGTAACACCTCTAACATCAGACAGTAGGATAGTAACACCTCTAACATCAGACAGTAGTATAGCAACACCTCTCCAACAGCTTATTATTCTGTTAATAAATCAACAGTGCCTTTCTTCTTTTTCCTAATCAGGTTGACTTCTCACAGACAGAGGAGGCTGAGGTGTAAGTGAATTATTCAATAAACACAGCCTTGATGAAGGGGGCCTGTTACAGAAATGAATTGCCACAGTTTGATGTGGTGCAGGCTCAGGCTGCAGGCTTCTCCCCCCAGCTTCAAGTCAGTCTGCCACACAGAGACCAGACTAGCTAGTCTCGAAAACCCAACTACCCTTTGCAGTGGTTTTAGTGATGATACTTAATGCAACCTAGCCAATTGTGAAATGCACTAATTATAAGTAACCTCCTTGATCTCCATCTTGCTAACTACTATTTAGTATTTTATTCAAGCGTGTAAGGTAGTGACGTTGGCAGTTCCGTAGTTGCTCAATATCAAACGTACTTTCAATTACATAGAGACGTGTTAAGCCAGAACATTTGAAAATCGTGGGAAGCAACCCGGATGTCTAAAGTGACTACAGCCAGGGAGTTAATCATCTCACTGCTTTTAATGGGTCGTTGTGATGTGAACTGGAAGTGGGTGCTGAAGTGTTGTAGTCCACACCACCTATTGACAAATCCACTAATGGCCTTCGTCAACCTCTCAAATCAATGAAAACCAACTGTGGTTGTCTGTCTCCTAGTCCCAACATTTACATTTACATTTAAGTAATTTAGCAGACGCTCTTATCCAGAGCGACTTACAAATTGGTGCATTCACCTTATGATATCCAGTGGAACAACCACTTTACAATAGTACATCTAAATCTTTTAGGGGGGGGGGGGGGTTAGAAGGATTACTATGTCCTATCCCAGCTATTCCTTAAAGAGGTGAGGTTTCAGGTGTCTCCGGAAGGTGGTGATTGACTCCGCTGTCCTGGCGTCGTGAGGGAGCAGACGCTACCAGCAAAGCAGTCATGTTATGGTTTGAGTGCATTTTTTGGTTTTAGTGATTGATGTGAATGTATGATCATTGTGACTGGTTTAAGCCTATTAGCTAGCTAGTTTCCCTGCAGGAAATGGTTCACTCCTATTATCTCTTGACTTTTGCCCCTTTCTTTACCCCCCGGCTGGTTCTCAGGGACTTTCTCTCTTCTCTAAATTGGACTGTGATGATAACACTCTGTATGCTGGTCATGATTGTCCAGTGTGGTCTACCGAGTGGCACAGCGGTCTAAGGCTCTGCATCGCAGTGCTAGAGGCATCACTTCAGATCCGGGCTCAATCCTGGGCTTTGTCTCAGCCAGCCGTGTCCAGGAGACCCATGAGGCGGCGCTCAATTGGCCCAGCGTCGTCCGGTTTAGGGGAGGGTTTGGCCGGCTGGTATGTCCTTGTCCAATCGCACCCTAGCGACTCCTGTGGCGGGCCGGGCGCACGCATGCTGCCCTGACACCAGTTGGACGGTGTTTTCTCCAACACATTGATGCGGCTGCCTTCTGGGTTAAGTGAGCAGTGTGTCAAAAAGCAGTGCGACATGGCGGGTCGTGTTTCGGAGGACGCATGGCTCTCGACCTTCGCCTCTCCAGAGTCTGTACGGGAGTTGCAACGATGGGACAAGACTGTAACTACCAATTGGATATCACGAAATTGTGAAGAAAAAGGGGAGGAAAAAATATATATATAATAATATAATAATAATAATATTTAAAAAATTTGCGAAATTACAAAAAGTTATTGTCCAGTGTCAGCAGATTGGTAGGCTACGCTATTAGGGCAACAGGTAGCCTAGCGTTTAGAGCATATACCTGAGCCGACAAGGTGAAAAATGTGTCGATGTGCCCTTAAGCAAAGCACTAATTTGCTCCAGGGACACCATCCTACCATTGCTGACCCTGTAAAACACCACATTTCACTACACCTACCCGGTGTGTGTGACAATAAAACATAGTTGTCTCAATGGCTAGCTGGAGCTCGGCTAGACGTTTTTACAGTCATCATCATCATAGTGGAAATGCTATACAGTAGGGACCTCCACTAGTCTGGCTTGATTCTAGCATGACTATTCTACATGAGGACATTGACTAGGACATGTTGCCTCTCTGAAAAGATAAAAAAGCTAAGGATCTGCTGCAACTACATCTAGTGAGAGCTGGCTTCTTTTTCTTCTATTGAGTGCAGGCCTTTATTTAACTTAATTTACTATGGGGCTCCTAGGACCCTCTTTTGTAGGGTCAACTCTGCCTCCACTGATGCCTCGATGGTGGCTGCCTAGGCTGTTTGAATAGACAGATCCTAACCTTGTGGGCATGTCTACTGCAAGTCTCCTCCTCCAAGCCTTTGGAGAGAGAGAGAGTTAATGAGATTTGAGCAGTAGCAATTTCCTCTATTTACCTCAAGTCCTCCTGGGGCAGGACGGGACAGGAGCAGGGCTGGGACTGGGGCAGGACTGGGACTGGGGCAGGACTGGGACATGGGCAGGCCTGGGACTGGGGCAGGACTGGGGCAGGGCTGGGACTGAGGGCAGGACTAGGACAGGGGCTGGGACTGGGACTGGGGCAGGACTGGGGCAGGACTGGGACAGAGGCAGGGCTGGGACTGGGGCAGGACTGGGACTGGGGCAGGACTGGGGCAGGGCTGGGACTGGGGCAGGGCTAGGCTGGGGCAGGGCTGGGACTGGGGCAGGACTGGGACTGGGGCAGGACTGGGACTGGGGCAGGGCTGTGACTGGGGCAGGGCTAGGCTGGGGCAGGGCTGGGACTGGGGCAGGGCAGGGCTGGGCTAGGCCTGGGGCAGGACTGGGACATGGGCAGGCCTGGGACTGAGGCAGGACTGGGGCAGGGCTGGGACTAAGGGCAGGACTAGGACAGGGGCAGGGCAGGACTGGGACTGGGGCAGGACTGGGACAGAGGCAGGGCTGGGACTGGGGCAGGACTGGCACTGGGGCAGGACTGGGGCAGGGCTGGGACTGGGGCAGGGCTAGGCTGGGGCAGGGCTGGGACTGGGGCAGGACTGGGACTGGGGCAGGACTGGGACTGGGGCAGGACTGGGGCAGGGCTGTGACTGGGGCAGGGCTAGGCTGGGGCAGGGCTGGGACTGGGGCAGGGCTAGGCTGGGGCAGGGCTGGGACTGGGGCTGGGGCAAGGATGGTGGCCCCTGAAATTCCTCTCCTAGAAGGCTCTCTCGGGCCCCATCAGCAACCCTCTAAGGGATGCGTAAACATGGTCCCCCCTCACACTTGTCTTCCTAGGCCTTTTGTTGAGGGGCCTCATTACAACGTCTCCAGCTGTCAATCTCAGCCTCTTAATCTCCTCTTACTCTCCCTTCATCCCTCCTCTAAAGCGGCTTTACTGCAGCCAGCCATCTGAGACAGCAGCACCTCACCACACCGGGCCGCCTGGCCTGTCTGATCCACTCCACCATGACCCTACTGACAGAGACAATGGTTTGTCTGTTCACTTGGAGAAGGCTGTTGTGTCATCGGAAAAGCAAGATCTCTTGAGGTTATAAGGCTGCGCAACAGGGATAAGGCTGGCTTGTGTTATGTGAGGTTATAAGGCTACGCCACAGGGATAAGGCTGGCTTGTGTTATGTGAGGTTATGACTGACTGGTTAGTGTGTCAGAGAGCATGGCTAGTAGTGGTTCCTCTGGTACAGAACCAGATACCGAAGTAGCACAGGCTGTCTGTGAGGGGGGATCAGGCCTCTGGTGGACCTTGGCTCCTGGACAGATTGCAGGGATTGGCCCTGGACCAGTCTCACTGAAGGCCAATTCATGGTAACAAAGTAGCTACACAGAGCTGGGAGGGAGCCTTGGTTTTCTGTGATTTACATTTTCACTGATGTGATTAAGACTTTATACACATACTGATTTGGACAATAAAGTAGAGCATTTGATTGTCTCTCTTGCTGTGTTGTAACTGCTGTCACGTAACAAGCCCTGTTGGACAAGTGGAGAAGCTGCCTTCTTACACGTTCACTTGAGAGAGAGAGAGAGAGAGAGAGAGAGAGAGAGAGAGAGAGAGAGAGAGAGAGAGAGGAGAGAGAGAGGAGAGAGAGAGAGAGAGAGAGAGAGAGAGAGAGAGAGAGAGAGAGAGAGAGAGAGAGAGAGAGAGAGAGAGAGAGAGAGAGAGAGAGAGAGAGAGAGGAGAGAGAGGAGAGAGAGAGAGAGAGAGAGAGAGAGAGAGAGAGAGAGAGAGGAGAGAGAGAGAGAGAGAGAGAGAGAGAGAGAGAGAGAGAGAGAGAGAGAGAGAGAGAGAGACGAGAGAGAGAGAGAGAGAGAGAGAAGAATAATTGCTGGTTGTCAGTGGATTACTGAAGTCTCTGATGAGGGTGTGGGCAGTGACCAGGCACTAATGTGGTCAGGTCTCCTCCATGGGGCCCGAGGTCTGGGCTCCGCTGCTGGAGGGAAGGGAATTCAATGCTATGGAGGCAGGGGCTCCAGTCTCCAGTAACTGGGCTGAGGCTGAACAATGCATCCATTCCATGTGGTCAGCTGTGTTAATTCTGCCCCATGAGCCCAGGCCAAGGCTTTTAGGCCAAATTAGAGCTGGATAATGAGACCCAAATATTGTTGGTCTAAATTGATCTGCTACACTCTCTGTTTGCTTTGTTTGTGTTGTGAGCCTTGTCTTTGCCAGTAGACCACTTTCACGCACATGCACACACGCACACCACACGTGCAAATGCCGCAGCAGTAGGGGCTTAACAGCCATGCCTTAGTCATAGGCCCATGTCCTTAACTGACAGATTAGTGAAATTAAGTGTTTGTGACAGGTGCTGGTGATGGGTCTTTCAGTGGGTCATTTCATCTGCCATCTTGTTTTGATCCATATGTAGGTTAAGCTTCTTGGTGATGGCTGATTCGTTTAGGAAATTGATTGTCCCCGCTCCCCTGCCAACAAGCCCAGACCTCCTAGCCCCGTGCCACATGCTGCCCATCCTACAGTAGGATTTGTAGGTCAGAAGAACAGGACCGTGCTTGTTTGTGTTTACAGTCATTCTATGTCAGTGGGACCTGAGCTTCTACTGGTGGTTGTGTTGTAAGGGATATGAACGATATGGTGCTAGGGGTGTTAACATCTGAGGAATGGGTGTGGACTGCCTGACATCAGTTAGTGTAAACAAGGGATTGTTGGTCCTTCTTCCCTCCTGACTGGCTCATTCTCTCTCCCTACCCACTGTGGATGGAGGAGGCTGCAGGGAACTGGTCCAACCCAACCTGGCTGTGGCCTGGCATCTTTCCTGCCAGCTGGCATTCCTCCTGCTGACCCCAGCCTTATGTCATCCCCCCATGATTATATAATGACTTTCTGACTAATACACACACACACACACACACACACACACACACACACACACACACACACACACACACACACACACACACACACACACACACACACACATTATGACCAGTATACATACAAGTAGACCCTTAGCCGGTTGTGGTTTCTGCTGACACAGATAATCACGAGTCACAGCAATCACCACCTTCACTTTTCATTAATATGTCTAAACTTCCTTTCACATTTCAACTATTTATTTGCTATCTTATCCCTCTCCTACTTGAATCTCTCTGTTCCTCTCTTCCTTTCCCCCTGCTTGAACATTAAGGTTTACTTGAGGACATGGGTGGATTAAAAAAAGAGGAAGAGGATGAGGTCTGGTACGGTAACATTTCTCCAGACGCGGCTCCTCCCCGTCTGCTCACTTTATCAGGATCCACACACACACACACACACACACACACACACACACACACACACACACACACACACACACACACACACACACACACAGGCCACTCTGTCCACTTGGCACTGCGTTCCCTCTCAACCAGCAGTGCTCCAGTCCTTCAGGGTCATAGTTCTGCTGGACTTTTTTCTTCTTCCTAACAGATCAGCGCTGTCACTGCTTTCACTCAGGTCTGAGTCAGTCACTGATTTAAGAGGCAGGAATGAAAACCAGCCGACATTGCGGCCCTCCAGGACTGGAGTTGTGCAGCCCTGCTCTGACTGACCCAAACCCCTCTACAGACCTGGACGTGCAGATCAAGTTCAACGTATTCTTATTTGATGTAATCAGAATGAACTGTTACATTTGGTATGTGAGAGAGGTGTATTACTGACTAAGAGAAGCCATGCCCCCAGGGCTACGCAGAGCTGCTGTAATAACCTCCCTGTCACACCTGGTACTCCACTATAAACAACAAACCAGAAAGTCTCGCACAGACACACACACACACACACACACGAGCGCACGCACACACCAACCCAAATACTACTGAAGGTATGGAGTTGCGGATGCATGTATCATAGTGCCTCCGAGCGCCTCCCTTAGATTGGAACCTGTGTGACCCTTCGGTCCTGGATTTGGGATTAGGTTAACATGACATGAGAACCAGGCTCTTAGTGCCAAACATTCATGGAACGTGTCCAAATCATTCCCTAGAAGTGGACGCTGTGGACACTCAGTGTGTAGTGCAATGTGCTGCCGATACCCACAGTCAGTCAGCAAGTCAACCAGTCAGGCAGTTACTCAGGGTATCTCCTGAGTGGCGCAGCGGTCTAAGGCACCGCATCTCAGTGCAAGAGGTGTCACTACAGTACCTGGTTCGAAACCAGGCTGTATCACATCCGGCTGTGATTGGGAGTCGCATAGGACGGCGCACAGTTGGCCCAGCGTCTTCCGGGTTAGGCCGTCATTGTAAATAAGAATTTGTTCTTAACTGACTTGCTTAGTTAAATAAAGGTTCAATAAAAAATTAAGGCCACTACACACTTTACACAAACGCTGCGATGGAGCATTGTTTTCTACGTACCTTTTATGTGGCTCAAATTTTGCAACGGACCACATACAATGCTCCGTGTCTCTGTTTGTGTAGGGCACAGGCCCCTTTAGTTTAGCTGTTTATGTCTCAGGACCATACCCTGTCCAGATGGCTGGAGAGAATGAGCCAACACAGAGCAGAGAGACAGCAGGCTGCAGAGGGCTGTGGGTGGGGAGAGGAGAGAGATTTACAGAGCCTAGCATGCCTAGTGAGCACAACGAGGTCAGAGCAAGGCTCCACACTGTCAGAGAGAGAGAGAGAGAGAGAGAGGGGGGGGGGGGGGGGCAAGCACAGATCAGAACAGAACGCTTGGCTCAATCAGCACCTGTCTCTCTCCCTACCTCCTGCTCTCCCTCCCTCCTGCTCTCCCTCCCTCTCGCAGACATGCTTCTGAAGATGACAGGAAGAACAGTATCTCTGCAGTGTATGTGTGTGTGTGTGTGCGTGTGTGTCCATTCTCCTCACACACTGGTGGAGAGCAGAGAAATCTAAATCAGATATCTTTGGCGCTCCAATCTGTTTAATCTACAGTCTACTGTTGTATCATGTATCGTTATCTCACCCAACATCCCTTCAATGCACCAAAACAAGTCTGCTAGTGGACTTAAAACTAGCACAATTAACTGAACACATGTTTACAGTGGCTCCTAGCCGGGTGCATCATACAACATACTGTAGCATTGTCTATTTCAACGTACACTACATGACCAAAAGTATGTGGACACCTGCTCGTCGAACATCTCATTCCAAAATCATGGGCATTAATATGGAGTTGGTCCCCCCTTTGGTGCTGTAACAGCCTCCACTCTTCTGGGAAGGCTTTCCACTAGATGTTGAAACATTACTGCGGGGACTTGCTTCCATTCAGACACGAGCATTAGTGAGGTCAGGCACTGATGTAGGTGATTAGGCCTGGCTCGCAGTCTGCGTTCCAATTCATCCCAAAGATGGGCTCTGTGCAGGCCAGTCAAGTTCTTCCACACCGATCTCGACAAACCATTTCTGTATGGACCTCGCTTTGTGCACGGGGGCATTTTCATGCTGAAACAGGAAAGGGCCTTCCCCAAACTGTTGCAACAAAGTTGGAAGCACAGAATCGTCTAGAATGTCATTGTATGCGTTAAGATAGTTCCAGTGAAGGGACAAAGGGACCGAGTCCGAACCATGAAAAACAGCCCAGATCATTATTCCTCCTCCACCAAACTTTACAGTTGGCACTATGCATTCGGGCAGGTAGCGTTCTCCTGGCATCCGCCAAACCCAGATTCATCCTGCGCACTGCCAGATGGTGAAGCGTGATTCATCACTGCAGAGAACGCATTTCCACTGCTCCAGAGTCCAATGGTGGCGAGTTTTCACCACCCCAGCCGACGCTTGGCATTGCGCATGGTGATCTTAGACTTGTGTGTGACTGCTCAGCCATGGAAACCCATTTGAAGCTCCTGACGAACAGTTCTTTTGCTGACGTTACTTCCAGAGGATGTTTGGAACTCGTGGTGAGTGTTGCAACCAAGGACAGACAATTTTTACACTCTACGCGCTTCAGCACTCAGCGGTCCCATTCTGTGAGCTTGTGTGGCCTATCACTTCGTGTCTGAGCCGTTATTGCTCCTTGACGTTTCCACTACACAATAAGCAGCACTTACAGTTGACCGGGGTAGCTAGCAGGGCAGAAATTGACAAACTGACTTGTTGGAAAAGTGGCATCCTATGACGGTGCCACGTTGAAAGTCACTGGGCTCTTCAGTAAGGCCATTCTACTAACAATGTTTGTCTATGGAGATTGCATGGCGGTGTGCACGATTTTATACACTAGTCAGCAATGGGTGTGGCTGAAATAGCCAAATCCAAGAGGTGTCCACATACTTTTGTATATATAGTATAAGAGTTTTGCTTTAATTTAAATTGAATCCCCTCAAGATCATTCAAAACCACTCAAATGATGTGACCCATGCCTTCTGAGAGATTCCAGAGTGTCTGACAGAACACAAGTGTTCCACTGTTTCAAGGCAGGTTAGCGTTTTTTGTCATGAATGTTGTTCTGGAGGCAGCTCTGCAGAGTGGTCACCAGCTGGCAAATCCAGAACGTCATTGAAATCTGATTTTAAACCTAACCTTAACACTAACCTTAACCGCACTGCTAACCCTATTGCCTAACCCTGACCTTAACCCTTTACACTCGTGGGAATTGACCATAGGGATAGGGCTACATTTAAATGAAAGGAATGAGCATGGTAGCAATTGAAAGGGAACAGTTTGGAGATTATGGGGAAATTATTAGACCAAAGAGGACACAACAGTTCACCTGACAAGAGTATTTCCAAACATTACACAGTTAATTTATTTAGCATATTACATGTACTGTACTTTTATCCCTGCATTTGTTGATAACGAAATCTGAAAATACTCTGGATGCATTCAGTAACATGATAAGAATATTCCTGGAAAATGTGGGGTAAGTGCAATAAAAATAACATGGGTTTGAGTGAGAGGACTAACTGGTGGACAAACACCTCTCCAAAGTGTGCACAGTTTTTCAATGCACTTTATGACTCAAAGAAGAGTCTTCCACTATAAGGTGCTTTTTCGAGCTCTCCTAGCTATGCCGTTGAGGATCTAGAGCACACTTGTAGTCGTTTTGATTGGAACACAACCCTGCATCCCGCAGTCACACAATTACTGTTGGTGTTTACGCAATCCAAAAACGAGTCAGGTGGGCATCGTTTGAAAGCTTGTTCTATTGCCGACATGACTAGTGAAGTTCTAAAATACAATCTGACTGCGTTAGGCTTTCACATGGCAAATTCAGAGAAACGGATTGTAATTTTGTGCGCATAGAAAGGAGTCATGCGTGCATTCAGCTGTGTGTTCCGTGGCAAATTTTCTTCTCAATGGACAACATAGGCTCAGCTCATTCTGTTCAGAACACCCAAGGGTATGACACCATGTCATCTTGTGACTGTTCATCAAACATAGTGATCATAAACGTTGACACTGTATATGACATGAGTTTTATGATATGGTGAAGTCAGGCACAGGAGACCAAATATGCACTAGCCGAGCGTTTATTCCTGAGTCCAAAACACCATGAACAGGCATAAAAACCAGACAAAATAATCCAACCCAAAAGGGCCGGAACGGAGTCCAGAAAGAAACGCCAGTCCACATAAGACAAAGAAAAATTTAACGCAACCCCAAAACTACGACAGGTAAAACAAAACAATCCCGCACAAACTCAACCTGGTAGGGTGAGACTAAATAACCCACTAATGAAACTAACTCAAAACAGGTGAAACACAGGACAGACAAAACCAAACGAAAAGGGAAAAAGGGATCGGTGGCAGCTAGTAGACCGGCGACGACGACCGCCGAGCGGCCCGAACAGGGAGAGGAGCCACCTTCTTTAGAAGTCGTAACACATCTAGTGGAAATCACTCAGTTCTGCTTCCAGAACAAGACGTATCCCAGTAAACATCAGCCTGCCTGATCCAAAGTTCTTCCCCACAAAATGGTGAGAGTAACTGAAATTTGGCCTAGGCTACTTCAGAGAAACAGGAAGCCACTATGACTCACCTGAAGTCTCTAGTGTCTACTTGGATACCTCCTTTAATGGGGTTCCGAAGACGGACAAATGAACAGGCATAACCAACGGTGACGTAAGATGTAATACGGTTATACATTGCAAACACTCGCTATTCCAGTAAGTCTATTGTATTCGCTAAGGTCAGGTGTCTTTCCTGACTACGTGACCTGAACTAACTATTGATAAAAACTCTTGAAAAACTCCTGTCCTCCATTAATGAGGCTGGGAGTGTACTCCATTAAACGATTTGTTATAAAACTACACTTCACTCTACAGACAGACATTTGGTCTTTGCCCAGCCTGGTTCTTTTTGTCCTAGCTACATTACCTTGGCTCTCATTGGCAGATCCTCGATGTTACATGCTTCTCCAGCGTGCTTTTCAAGCTAACCCCCTCCATCCATCCCTCCCTCCCTCCCTCTCCTTTTCCACTCTTCCCTTCCCTTTAAATACTTGACCTACCCCTCCACAGCGTTGCAAAAGGCCAGCCTCGTTCTCTCTATGTCATCACCAGTGAACTATGGCTCCTGTGCTGCAAAGACTCAGCAGAAATATCTGGTCCGCTCACTGTGAACTAAAGCATCATTCATCGGACATAGCCGCAGAGCTACGGTAATGACATGTTTATGGTGCAATATTCTTCTAGAACAGTGGTTTCCAAACTTTTTATAGTCCCGTACCCCTTCAAACATTCAACCTCCAGCTGCGTACCCCCTCTAGCACCAGGGTCAGCGCACTCTCAAATGTTGTTTTTTGCCATCATTGTAAACCTGCCACACACTATACGATACATTTATTAAACATAAGAATGAATGTGAATTTTTGTCACAACCCGGCTTATGGGAAGTGACAAAGAGCTCTTATAGGACCAGGGCACAAATAATAATATAATAGCAATCAATAGTTTTGCTCTTTATTTAACCATCTGACATATACAACTTTATATGTTCATCGAAAATGGTGAATAACTCACCACAGGTTAATGAGAAGGGTGTGCTTGAAAGGATGCACATAACTCTGCAATGTTGGGTTGTATTGGAGAGAGTCTCAGTCTTAAATCATTTTACACACACAGTCTGTGCTTGTATTTAGTTTTCATGCTAGTGAGGGCCCAGAATCCACTCTCACATAGGTACGTGGTTGCAAAGGGCATCAGTGTCTTAACAGTCCGATTTTCCAAGGCAGGATATTCTGAGCGCAGCCCTGAGGCTTCTGATTAAATTCAATTTTCACAGAACCGCTTGTTCAGATATCAGTAAGTGGACTGGAGGCAGGGCATGAAAGGGATAACGAATCCAGTTGTTTGTGTCATCCATTTCGGGAAAGTACCTGCGTAATTGCACACCCAACTCACTCAGGGGCTTCGCTATATCACATTTGACATTGTCCGTAAGCTTGAGATCATTTGCACACAGAAAATCATACAATGATGGAAAAACCTGTGTGTTGTCCTTGTTAATGCAGACAGAGAAGAGCTCCAACTTCTTAATCATAGCCTCAATTTTGTTCCGCACATTGAATATAGTTGCGGAGAGTCCCTGTAATCCTAGATTCGGATCATTCAGGCGAGAAAAAATATCACCCAGATAGGCCAGTCATGTGAGAAATTCGTCATCATGCAAGCGGTCAGACAAGTGAAAATTCTAGTCAGTAAAGAAAACTTTAAGCTCGACTCTCAATTAAAAAAAAGTGACAATACTTTGCCTCTTGATAACCAGCGCACTTCTGTATGTTGTAAAAGTGTTACATGGTCGCTGCCCATATCATTGCATAGTGCAGAAACTACACAAGAGTGCAGGGGCCTTGCTTTAACAAAGTTAACCATTTTCACTGTAGTCTCCAAAACGTCTTTCAAGCTGTCAGGCATTCCCTTGGCAGCAAGAGCCTCTCGGTGGATGCTGCAGTGTACCCAAGTGGCGTCGGGAGTAACTGCTTGCACACGCGTTACCACTCCACTATGTCTCCCTGTCATGGCTTTTGCGCCATCAGTACAGATAGTAACACATCTTGACCACCAAAGTCCATTTGATGTCACAAAGCTGTCCAGTACTTTAAAAATATCCTCTCCTGTTATCCTGGTTTCCATTGTTTTGCAGAAGAGGATGTCTTCCTTAATTGACCCCCATAAACGTAACGGACATATACCAGCTCTTCGGCTGAATCAGATTCACAACTTTTAGTGTCCATGCTATGTGAGCTAACAACAAATGTAGAATTACTGATGCTAGCATTGGATGTGCTCGTGGAAGCAGAACAACTTGTGTCGTCGACAGGTGCAGGTTTAGTACTGCTAGTAGTAGCAGTACTACCAGTAGACTGGTATGTGTTTCTATGGTATGTGTTTCTACTTTTTTGAACCATTTATCCATTTTCGAGCAAACTGAATCAGCAGCAGCTATGTTTGGCTACAAACGGACCGTTAGTGGAATTCCCGCGAGAGTGTAGCAGTTAATGTGATTGGATGTTAATTATTTGACTAGGCTACCTGTATTTGACATTGTGTTGTTATTTCGCTGAACACTAGATGGTTTAATTTTATTTTTGGCAGTGAAACGAAGCTACTCAGGTGAGGGAAAAAACCTCACCCAAATGTATAGCCCCATTGGAAAATTTAAATGGACTGATTGAATTTTTATATACTGCTCAAAAAAATAAAGGGAACACTTAAACAACACAATGTAACTCCAAGTCAATCACACTTCTGTGAAATCAAACTGTCCACTTAGGAAGCAACACTGATTGACAATACATTTCACATGCTGTTGTGCAAATGGAATAGACAACAGGTGGAAATTATAGGCAATTAGCAAGACACCCCCAATAAAGGAGTGGTTCTGCAGGTGGTGACCACAGACCACTTCTCAGTTCCTATGCTTCCTGGCTGATGTTTTGGTCACTTTTGAATGCTGGCAGTGCTTTCACTCTAGTGGTAGCATGAGACAGAGTCTACAACCCACACAAGTGGCTCAGGTAGTGCAGCTCATCCAGGATGGCACCTCAATGCGAGCTGTGGCAAGGTTTGCTGTGTCTGTCAGCGTAGTGTCCAGAGCATGGAGGCGCTACCAGGAGACAGGCCAGTACATCAGGAGACGTGGAGGAGGCCGTAGGAGGGCAACAACCCAGCAGCAGGACCGCTACCTCCACCTTTGTGCAAGGAGGAGCAGGAGAAGCACTGCCAGAGCCCTGCAAAATGACCTCCAGCAGGCCACAAATGTGCATGTGTCTGCTCAAACGGTCAGAAACAGACTCCGTGAGGGTGGTATGAGGGCCCGATGTCCACAGGTGGGGGTTGTGCTTACAGCCCAACACCGTGCAGGACGTTTGGCTTTTGCCAGAGAACACCAAGATTGGCAAATTCGCCACTGGCGCCCTGTGCTCTTCACAGATGAAAGCAGATTCACACTGAGCACATGTGACAGACGTGACAGAGTCTGGAGACGCCGTGGAGAACGTTCTGCTGCCTGCAACATCCTCCAGCATGACCGGTTTGGCGGTGGGTCAGTCATGGTGTGGGGTGGCATTTCTTTGGGGGGCCGCACAGCCCTCCATGTGCTCGCCAGAGGTAGCCTGACTGCCATTAGGTACCGAGATGAGATCCTCAGACCCCTTGTGAGACCATATCTGGTGCGGTTGGCCCTGGGTTCCTCCTAATGCAAGACAATGCTAGACCTCATGTGGCTGGAGTGTGTCAGCAGTTCCTGCAAGAGGAAGGCATTGATGCTATGGACTGGCCCGCCCGTTCCCCAGACCTGAATCCAATTGAGCACATCTGGGACATCATGTCTCGCTCCATCCACCAACGCCACGTTGCACCACAGAGTTGGCGGATGCTTTAGTCCAGGTCTGGGAGGAGATCCCTCAGGAGACCATCCGCCACCTCATCAGGAGCATGCCCAGGCGTTGTAGGGAGGTCATACAGGCACGTGGAGGCCACACACACTACTGAGCCTCATTTTGACTTGTTTTAAGGACATTACAACAAAGTTGGATCAGCCTGTAGTGTGGTGTTCCACTTTAATTTTGAGTGTGACTCCAAATCCAGACCTCCATGGGTTGATAAATTGGATTTCCATTGATTATTTTTGCGTGGTTTTTTTGTCAGCACATTCAACTATGTAAAGAAAAAAGTATTTAATAAGATTATTTCATTAATTCAGATCTAGGATGTGTTATTTTAGTGTTCCCTTAATTTTTTTGAGCAGCGTATATATATATATATATATAAAAAAATGTGAATCACATTTTTATTTGCCGTACCCCCAACGACATTGGGGGTACACGTACCCAGTTTGGGAATACCTGTTCTAGAACATAGTCTTGCAGAAGCAACGTTTATTACGACAGCTGTGTATGACTATCCCTTATGCCGTGTTGTGTTCTTGCATCTCGTGGGCATTCACAGACAATCCACAATTCTGAATTATTCTTCCCATTATGGCTGCGTTTACACAGGCAGCCCAATTCTGATATTTTCCCACTAATTGGTCTTTTAATCAATCAGATCAGCTCTTTTGCCAGTAATTTGGCAAATATCTGAATTGGGCTGCTTGTGTAAATGAAGCCTAAGTAGGTAACCACATCAGCATGACTGCACTGAGCAGTTGTCAATGGCGGACTGTGTTTGATCACCCATATATGTGGCCACAGTCTTTTCCCATGCAGTCTGGGAGCTGTGTGCTTTGATTGATTCTGCTTTCTACTTGTTTCCCTGGCCTCCCCTTCCATCACTCTGCAGTCTCCTAATGTTCCAGCCACTGACATGGAAGTAACAGCTTTCCAGCCTCTGGTTCTCTATAAGAGGTGGGGAGGAGAAGTGCGCACACACACACACACACACACACACACACACACACACACACACAGAGGCTTATATTCCTTTAGAGAGGTGAGGCCTCTGTGTTGTCTCGAGATGCGTAGATTGAGGCTGTCCATGGATCTGTGTAGTCAGAGAATGCCTTTCAATTGCCATGTATGCGTGCTGCTCCCGTCACGCCCGCTACAGAGTTACAGTATAGAAATAGGTCCTTTGGTTTTTAAATAGAAGTGCTGCCAATGAGCTATGTCGGGTTCTGGCTTCACTTCTGGTTGGGATGGTAGCCCAGGTTTAGCGGTTGATTTCTATTTCTCGGACAGTAACGAATGTAGAACCAGAAACAAAAAGTTGGGTTGTCAAGAATGTGTGCTGAGGTTGAGATGCTTTTTGTTTACTAATCAAACTAAAACCCAAGCAACCACCTTTTTCTCGGATTGACATTTCTCTCATCTCTTCCACGCCGTGCGGGTTGGTCTTTGGGTTTAGCCACAATGCCCAACTTGTGAAGAAGGAGCTCAATTTCCCAGATAGAGCAAAAGCCCAGGCATTTCCCACCACTCGGTAGTCCCAGGTTGGGTTAAATGCGGAAGACACAGTTCAGTTGAATGCGTTCAGTTGTACAGCTGACTAGATATCCCCCCCCTTTCCCTATAGAACCAGTCAGGAGGACATTATTACTGCTAGACTCTCAGACGGAGCGAGATGGACTGATAGTCCTGTAGCCTACAATAGATAGCAGTCATTTTGACATACACAAGTAAAACCCATGAGCATTTCACAGTGTCTCATTTTGACTGTCATCAATATTGACATACAGTATGGTGGGCATTTAGGGTGTGTGTTTCTTTTGTATGTGTGCTCTTCCTTTTGTTCAAACATCCAAGACAGCCTCTTCTCTCTGTATCCCACTGAGGGGATGTAAAAGGGGGTGTGGGTAAAGAAAAAGGTGGAGTGCTGTCTGGCCTACCTGGTTCTCAGGCTCCAAATAATACCACACATTTTGAGTCTCCGGCTGCTGTGTGAAAATGTCAGTCAGAATGAGACTTATTCACAGCGAGAGCCTGTCTACTCTGTGTGTTTGTTGTGTGTGAGTGTGCATAATGTCTGTGTGTCTTTTCTCCTTTCTCTGCGCCCCATAATCACAGCTAGCAGGTCATTGTGTTCTCAACTCCAAGGCTGTACTGACTAGCCCCGTGGGGGGGGTTATCATCTTCCCCATTTTACAACAATACAATGGGATCTGTCCATGGGTCAAGAGTGTGTGTGTGTGTGTGTACTTGTGTACTGCTGCTGCCATTGACACTGGTAGTGCACTACAGAGGGTAGATGTTCTGCTATTGACTGCCGGCGTATTAGTATTCTACAGCTGGATAGATAGTAATGACATCACTCATGTCTTTTCTCTTGCCTCCTCTCAGTAGGTAGCATTGGGCCTTTCAATCTGCCAGCGTGTGTTCGTCAGCGGAGTGCAACAGGTTCGCTTGGCCGACTTCTCCTTAGCAACGTGTGTGCGTGACGCACCTGATCGATGGGGCTAAGTGGTAGTGGGAGTCAGTCGACCCATGTGCAGAGCACTCACCTTCTGAGTTAGTTACCACAGTTACACTGCCGTTTATAACAGGTTTTCTTCCTTAGTTCCCCTTTCCGTCTCAGAAGGTTATAAAGTTTGGAGAAGTGGGGATGCATAAACCAGTCATCCTGCAATCCGTTATCCTTCCTCCTCTCTATACTCGTCCCTCCCCAGGGCGGTTCACGAGGGGTCCTCTGAGCCACGCTCCCCATCCATCTCCCTTGGGTCGGTCCCATGATCAAAGCCCTCTGTGTCCCTCCATTGTTCCTGCTCTGAACAGCGTAATGATTCTATCAGGCCCCGGCTGTAAAGGGCCCAGAGACGGGCCTTGGAACCTCCCCTGTTGAATACGCTTCGTTATGTGATTCATTAGCGTGTCAACATGTGGCTGCCCCCCCCCCCCATTACAGAGCACTGCCCTCTCTCATCGACCTCTCTATGAAGAGCTGTTGTTATATTCAGTATGAATAAAGCTTTGTGTGTGTGTGTGTATGTTTGTGTGTCTCGTAACCACCCTACCGCTCTGTTCTTCAAGAGGAGCCCAGCCCAGCCCTGGGCCTACATGGAGGTCACAAGTTTGTCATGAAGTTAATGACAAACATGTGACCACAATGACCCTTTAGCCATGCTCATTTAGACCATTGTCCCCTGCAGACAGACAGACAGACAGACTGTGCCAACATAGCCTTAGTTCCACTATCACCAGTCTGTATACATAGACATACCCAAACACACAGACTTGCACACACACACACAAACAAACCCAAATACAGTTTTTAAATGTAAAAATTATACAGTAGCCACGCTCCAATCAACTGTTTAATTGTTTTATTTCACCTTTATTAAACTAGGCAAGTCAGTTAAGAACAAATTCTTATTTACAATGACGGCCTACCAAAAGGCAAAGGCCTCCTGGGGGGACGGGGGCTGGGATTAAAAATACAAAATAAAATAAATATATAGGACAAAACACACATCACGACAAGAGAGACACCACAATACTACATAAAGAGAGACCTAAGACAACAACATACCATGGCAGCAACATTAATGTTGCTACCCTTAGGATGTGTTGTGTGGATGTGTTAGTGGAGGGTCCTGCTGTGCAGCGGGGCTGTGAAAAACACACAGGAACTGGCAGACAGGCAGACAGTGGTGCTGATGGGAGAGGAGGGATAAACCATAGGGCAGAGAGACTAGACCATGATGTGATGTCCTGCTACATGTTGGACTCCCAGGGGGGATTTTTCTGCCCTTATTATTAATTAAAATCTAAATCTACCCAACCCACAGCTGGAAGCAAATGTGCACATGGAGGGATGAGCATGTGTGACCGCACGCACATGCAAGCAGACACACACACACGCCCCCACATACACATTATGCCCATAAACACCCATCACAAGAGCCCACCTAAAGTATAGCCTACATGACCTTGGTAGTGAGCTGATGAGTCATGGCATGTTGAGTCTACTGTATACAGTAAATATGGTGGTGGGAAGAGGGTTGGGTTGATGGAAGGATGCTATTCCTGTCATCCCTTCTGGGCTGGAACTGGGAGGCACAAAGGGCTTCTTTTGTCCCTATCTCCTGACGCCGCCCTCCTCTTTCCCTCTCGACACCTCACAGACCCAGTCATGTGTTGTCCTCTGGGGTACAGCAGAGATGATAATCGGAACGTCTACTGTATCTAGCACAATACAACCCGTAAAGTCCAATGCAGTGTCCCTGACTTGAGCCTGTTCACAGTCTCTATGGAGGCTAGTCTCTCTGTCCACTCCGCTGGATGGCCTTGGCTGGAATCCATCCTCGCTGGTCTGATCTGTACTGGGAGTTTCACATTCTGTATTTTGCTTCCTATCTACTGGCAAGTTGATTTGTTAACAAGCAAGCTGCGCTTTGTCCATGCCTAATGTTTACAGCCAGCCAAGCAGGACTCTACTAGACTGAGTGGTCTGCTGTGATGTCATGATGTGAGGGGTGACAGTGGAGGTCAACACAACATTTCTACGGTGTTATATCCTAACCATTGCACTCTCTTGATGGTCCAAGGTTTCTTAGTTGCCTATATTTGCCTGGGACCCTCCCTTAACGCCCCACCTCTAAATCATGAAGCTACCCCCCCCCCCCCCCACTCCCATTCCTCTTGGTCCTGGCTATCACAGACTCACCTCGAACTGCTGCTGCGTCTGTTTGAAAACGTGCCCTTTGGACTGCAGTTCTCCCCCCTCTTAGTCTGGATCCGTCTGGGGGTTGGGTTGGGTAGGGGGAGAGAGACAGATGCCGCTATGTGGGCTGGACACGCTGGATGTAGGTTAAGCGCTTAATTTTACACTCAGCTGTTACTTCAGAAGTTATTTATAAACCTTGGCAGGGGGACAGTGTGACTATGCACAGAGCCAGCCATGGTGCCGTGAAAGTTGCGGAGAGAGAGAGTGGAGGGGGGAGAGAGAGAGTAAGGTAGAGAGAGAGAGATTACACAGACCCACAAAGAATTCGAAAAGAAATCCAATTTTGATAAACTCCTATATTTATTAGGTACTAATACTAGGTATTAATTTAGGTATTAGGTATATTAGGTATTAATACTAGGTATTCATTTAGGTATTAGGTATATTAGGTATTAATACTAGGTATTCATTTAGGTTTTAGGTATATTAGGTACTAATACTAGGTATTAATTTAGGTATTAGGTATATTAGGTATTAATACTAAAGTGTGCCAGCACAGCAGCATTTCTTGTGACCTGATGCCATAAGAAAAGGGCAGCAGTGAAGAACAAGCACCATTGTAAATACAACCCATATTTATATTTATTCATTTTCCCTTTTGTACTTTAACTATTTTCACATCATTTACAACACGGTACATAGCCATAATATGACATTTGAAATGTCTCTATTCCTTTGGAGTGTAATGTTTACTGTTAATTTTATGTTGTTTATTTCACTTTTGTTTATTATCTATTTCACTTGCTTTGGCAATGTAAACATAAACTCAGCAAAAAAATAAAAGTCCCTTTTTCAGGATCCTGTCTTTCAAAGATAATTCGTAAAAATCCAAATAACTTCACAAATCTTCATCGTAAAGGGTTTAAACACTGTTTCCCATGCTTGTTCAATGAACCATAAACAATTAATGAACATGCACCTGTGGAACGGTCGTCGAGACACTAACATCTTACATACGGTAGGCAATTAAGGTTACAGTTTTGAAAACTTAGGACACTAAAGAGGCCTTTCTACTGACTCTGAAAAACACCAAAAGAAAGATGCCCAGGGTCCCTGCTCATCTGCGTGAACGTGCCTTCGGCATGCTGCAAGGAGGCATGAGGACTGCGGATGTGGCCATGGCAATAAATTGCAATGTCCGTACTGTGAGACGCCTAAGACAGCGCTACAGGGAGACAGGACGGACAGCTGATCGTCCTTGCAGTGGCAGACCATGTGTAACAACACCTGCACAGGATCGGTACATCCGAACATCACACCTGCGGGACAGGTACAGGATGGCAACAACAACTGCCCGAGTTACACCAGGAACACACAATCCCTCCATCAGTGCTCAGACTGTCCGCAATAGGCTGAGAGAGGCTGGACTAAGGGCTTGTAGGCCTGTTGTAAGGCAGGTCCTCACCAGACATCACCGGCAACAATGTCGCCTTTGGGCACAAACCCACCATCGCTGGACCAGACAGGACTGGCAAAAAGTGCTCTTCACTGGCGAGTCGTGGTTTTGTCTCACCAGGGGTGATGGTCGGAGTCGCGTTTATCGTTGAAGAAATGAGCGTTACACTGAGGCCTGTACTCTGGAGCAGGATCGATTTGGAGGTGGAGGGTCCGTCATGGTCTGGGGTGGTGTGTCACAGCATCATCGGACTGAGCTTGTTCTTATTGCAGGCAATCTCAACGCTGTGCGTTACAGGGAAGACATCCTCCTCCCTCATGTGGTACCCTTCCTGCAGGCTCATCCTGACATGACCCTCCAGCATGACAATGCCACCAGCCATACTGCTCATTCTGTGCGTGATTTCCTGCAAGACAGGAGTGTCAGTGTTCTGCCATGGCCAGCGAAGAGTCTGGATCTCAATCCCATTGAGCACGTCTGGGACCTGTTGGATCGGAGGGTGAGGGCTAGGGCCATTCCCCCCCAGAAATGTCCGGGAACTTGCAGGTGCCTTGGTGGAAGAGTGGGCTATCATCTCACAGCAAGAACTGGCAAATCTGGTGCAGTCCATGAGGTGGAGATGCACTGCAGTACTTAATGCAGCTGGTGGCCACACCAGATACTGACTGTTACTTTTGATTTTGACTTTGTTCAGGGACACATTATTCAATTTCTGTTAGTCACATGTCTGTGGAACTTGTTCCGTGTATGTCTCAGTTGTTGAATCATAAGTTCATACAAATATTTACACATGTTAAGTTTGCTGAAAATAAATGCAGTTGACAGTGAGAGGACGTTTCTTTTTTTGCTGAGTTTATGTTTCTCATGCCAATAAAGCCCTTTGAATTGAATTGAGTGGGGGAGGAGAAAGAGAGTGGGGGGAGTGGACGAGGTGAGAAAGACTGAGAGAGGGAGAAGAGAGAGAATTGAATTGAGTGGGGAGAAAGAGAGAGAGTGAGTGGGGGAGGTGAGGGGTTGACACAGCCAGTCGCAGTGCAGAGGCAGGCAGGGAGGGCAGTGTTGTCGCAGTACTACAGCTTGTTTGATGTTCATGAAGATTTGCCTAACAGCCTGCCAGCCTGTGTCGTATGTGCAGTCAGTCCAGACAGTTAATTTGATCACCCTGTTGTTGCAGAACATTTTAATGCAAACTTGTTCAAGGTTTAAAAAGGCTTCTAAAGTTTTAATTCCCACTTTAAAATTACAGACTTGATTTTACCTAACTGAAATGTATCAGCCCCTACAAAAATGTTCATTATTTATAATCCACACAATAGTTTACATTTCCTGTTGCTGCAGGATTATTTTCCTGCAGTGAGACACTGGTCAAATTAAGATCCGATATCTGTATACCATTTATCTTTAGGAGTTCCCCCTATTGCTGCTCTTTTGACCCTTTGATCCTCGTCTACACAGCTGATGCCCCCTGGACTGTTTCAATAGCACGGTACCTCATTTTGTTTACCTGTCGGCCCCAGCCTCGAACTCAGGTCCTGTATGTACCTAATTGACCCGCTCTGCCCATTCATCGCCATTTACCCATTGTTGTCTTAGCTCTCCTGATCAACACCTGTGATTGCTTTATGCCTCTCTCTAATGTCAATATGCCTTATCGACTGCTGTCTTGGCTAGTTCTTATTGTTTTATTTCACTGTAGAGCCCTCAGTCCCGCTCAACATGCCTTAGATAGTTATTTTGTCCCACCCCACACACATGTGGGGTGGGACCGAAACCTCTCTCATCATCACTCAACGCCTAGTTTTACCGCCACTGTACTCACATCCTACCATACCATTGTATGTACATTATGCCCTGAATCTATTCTACCACGCCCAGAAATCTGCTCCTTTTATTCTCTATCCCCAACGCACTAGACAACCAGTTCTTATTGCCTTTAGCCGTACCCTTATACTACTCCTCCTCTGTTCCTCTGGTGATGTAGAGGTTAACCCAGGCCCTGTAGCCCCCAGTTCCACTCCTATTCCCCAGGCGCTCTCATTTGTTGACTTCTGTAACTGTAAAAGCCTTGGTTTCATGCATGTTAACATCAGAAGCCTCCTCCCTAAGTTTGTTTTATTCACTGCTTTTGCACACTACGCCAACCCTGATTTAGGAAGGCCACCAAAAATTCTGAAATGTTCATCCCCAACTACAACATTTTCCGCCAAGATAGAACTGCCAAAGGGGGTGGAGTTTCAATCTACTGCAGAGATCTGTCATATTATCCAGGTCTGTGCCCAAACAGTTTGAGCTTCTACCGTTAAAAGTCCACCTTTCCAGAAATAAATCTCTCACTGTTGCCGCTTGTTATAGACCCCCCTCAGTCCCCAGCTGTGCTCTGGACACCATATGTGAATTAATTGCCCCCCATTTATCTTCAGAGTTTGTACTGTTAGGTGACCTAAACTGGGATATGCTTAACACCCCGGCCATCCTACAATCTAAGCTAGATGCCCAAAATCTCACACAAATTATCAAGGAACATACCAGGTACAACCCTAAATTCATAAACACGGGCACCCTCATATATATCATCCTGACCAACCTGCCCTCGAAATATACCTCTGCTGTCTTCAACCAGGATCTCAGCGATCACTGCCTCATTGCCTGCATCCGTAATGGGTCCGCAGTCAAACGACCACCCCTCATCACTGTCAAACACTCCCTAAAACACTTCAGCAAGCAGGCCTTTCTAATCGACCTGGCCCGGGTATCCTGGAAGGATATTGACCTCATTCCGTCAGTAGAGGATGCCTGGTCATTCTTTAAAAGTGCTTTCCTCACCATCTTAAATAAGCATGCCCCATTTAAAATAATGTAGAACTAAGAACAGATATACAGTGGGGTAAAAAAGTATTTGATACCCTGCTGATTTTGTACGTTTGCCCACTGACAAAGAAAGGATCAGTGTATAATTTTAATGGTAGGTTTATTTGAACAGTGAGAGACAGAATAACAACAAAACTATCCTGAAAAACGCATGTCAGAAATGTTATAAATTGATTTGCATTTTAATGAGGGAAATAAGTATTTGACCCCCTCTCAATCAGAAAGATTTCTGGCTCCCAGGTGTCTTTTATACAGGTAACGAGCTGAGATTCAGAGCACACTCTTAAAGGGAGTGCTCCTAACCGCAGCTTGTTACCTGTAAAAAAGACACCTGTCCACAGAAGCAATGAAAGAACCAAAAGAACTGTCAATCTCCCTCGGCCTGGGGCTCCATGCAAGATCTCACCTCGTGGAGTTGCAATGATCATGAACGGTGAGGAATCAGCCCAGAACTACACGGGAGGATCTTGTCAATGATCTCAAGGCAGCTCGGACCATAGTCACCAAGAAAACAATTGGTAACACACTACGCCGTGAAGGACTGAAATCCTGCAGCGCCCGCAAGGTCCCCCTGCTCAAGAAAGCACATATACATGCCCGTATGAAGTTTGCCAATGAACATCTGAATGATTCAGAGGACAACTGGGTGATAGTGTTATGGTCAGATGAGACCAAAATTGAGCTCTTTGGCATCAACTCAACTCGCCGTGTTTGGAGGAGGAGGAATGCTGCCGATGACCCCAAGAACACCATCTCCACCATCAAACATGGAGGTGGAAACATTATGCTTTGGGGGTGTTTTTCTGCTAAGGGGACAGGACAACTTCACCGCATCAAAGGGACGATGGATGGGGCCATGTACCGTCAAATCTTGGGTGAGAACCTCCTTCCCTCAGCCAGGGCATTGAAAATGGGTTGTGGATGGGTATTCCAGCATGACATTGACCCAAAACACATGGCCAAGGCAACAAAGGAGTGGCTCAAGAAGAAGCACATTAAGGTCCTGGAGTGGCCTAGCCAGTCTCCACACCTTAATCCCATAGAAAATCTGTGGAGGGAGCTGAAGGTTCGAGTTGCCAAACGTCAGCCTCGAAACCTTAATGACTTGGAGAAGATCTGCAAAGAGGAGTGGGACAAAATCCCTCCTGAGATGTGTGCAAACCCGGTGGCCAACTACAACTACAACTACTCTGGACCCCTACATATCAGCTGGGCTAGACAATCTGGACCCTCTTTCTAAAATGATCCGCCGCAATTGTTGCAACCCTTATTACTAGCCTGTTGAACCTCTCTTTCGTATCATCTGAGATCCCTAAAGATTGGAAAGCTGACGTGGTCATCCCCCTCTTCGAAGAGGAAGACACTCTAGACCAAACTGTTACAGACCTACATCTATCCTACCCTGCTTTTCTTTTTTTCCAATTTAAAGTTTTATTAAGTTCTTGTTTTTCAATCAACCAACAAGACACATTCCACATTCACAGATGTGACAGACTTAAAAAAAAAAGACTAATAAAAATATATATATACACACACACACACATACATACACACAAAGAATAATTATTAAAAAAGAAAAAAGAAATGTATATATAAAACTTGCAGCAGCGCTATCCAGGTTCTTATTAGCTATTTCCAGCCTTAGCTGAGATGACGAGCAAATAATTATTTTTTAGATTTTACAGCACCTTACACAATATGTGTCATAGTCCGTGTATGTAGGTGGCAGGGAAGTCAGGCGCAGGAGAAAACAGAGTGGTTGAAAAAATTGAGTATTTATTTCCAAAACTAACTCCAAAACCCACGTAGAAAAATAATCCGGGTAAACAATAACCCGTCGCACACCGATACATAAACAACACGTACATAACATAACAAACAATCACCGACAGAGAAATGAGGGGAAGCAGAGGGTTAAATACACCACATATAATTCCTGGGATATGAAACAGGTGTGTAAAGAGACCAGACAAAACCAATGGAAAATTAAAAACTGATCAATGGTGGCTAGAAGACCGGTGACGTCGATCGCCGAACACCACCCGAACAAGGAGGGGCATCAACTTCGGTAGAAGTCGTGACAACATGTATCTGCTCATTTCCCTAATCACCCCATTCACTCTGTCCAATTTTAAATATAGTTGAGTAGTGGAGACCAGAGTCTATCAAACTTGGGCTGTCTCTTGCGAAGGTCATAAGTGAGCTTTTCAAGAGGGAGAAAGTCAACAATCTGGTCAATCCACATTTTAAATGTAGGAGAAGTATTAAAGGCCCACAATAGAAGAATACATTTCTTAGCAAAGTATGTAATAGTCATGAACACATTTTCTGTCAGGCTCAAGAACAAAGTCCTGCTGGGCATTAAGAAGATAGATACACGGGGTCATATCAAACTGTACATCTAGTATTTTCTGTGAATCAGTATGTATGCTATACAACTCTCCTTCCGTGGCCTCCAACTGCTCTTAAATGCAAGTAAAACTAAATGCATGCTCTTCAACCGATCGCTGACCGCACCCGCCGCCCGTCCAGCATCACTACTCTGGACGGTTCTGACTTAGAATATGTGGACAACTACAAATACCTAGGTATCTGATAGACTGTACACTCTCCTTCCAGACTCACATTAAGCATCTCTAATCCAAAATGAAATCTAGAATCGGCTTCCTATTTCGCAACAAAACATCCTTCACTCATGCTGCCAAACATACCCTCGTAAAACTGGCTATCCTACCGATCCTTGACTTTAGCGATGCCATTTACAAAATAGCATCCAACACTCTACTCAGCAAATTGGATGTTGTCTATCACAGTGCCATTCGTTTTGTCACCAAAGCCCCATATACTACCTACCACTGCGACCTGTATGCTCTCGTTGGCTGGCCCTCGCTTCATATTCGTCGCCAAACCCACTGGCTCCAGGTCATCTATAAGTCTTTGCTAGGTAAAGCCCCACCTTATCTCAGCTCACTGGTCACCATAGCAGAACCCACCCGCACACGTTCCAGCAGGTATATTTCACTGGTCATCCCCCAAGGCTGCCTTTCCTTCCAGTTCTCTGCTGCCAATGACTGGAACGAATTGCAAAAATCACTGAATCTGGAGTCTTATATCTCCCTCACTAACTTTAAGCATCAGCTGTCAGAGCAGCTTACCGATCATTGCACCTGTACACAGCCCATCTGTAAATAGCCCACCCAACTACCTCATCCCCATATTGTTATATATTTTTTTTGCTCCTTTGCACCCCAGTATCTCTACTTGCACATTCATCTTCTGCACATCTGTCACTCCAGTGTTAATTGCTAAATTGTAATTATTTCGCCACTGTGGCCTATTTATTGCCTTACCTCCCTAATCTTACTACATTTGCACACACTGTATATAGATTTTTCTATTGTGTTATTGACTGTACATTTGTTTATCCCATGCGTGTTGTTTGTGTCGCACTGCTTTGCTTTATCTTGGCCAGGTCGCATTTGTAAATGAGAACTTGTTCTCAACTAGCCTACCTGGTTAAATAAAGGTGAAATAAAAAAATTAAAATAAAAACTCTCTCTCTATACCTGGCCTTTGTACAGTGCTGAGTTGTCACAGGCATTCCCCTGTCTCTGTATAACCTTAAATATCAGTGTCATGCATCTGACTTAAAGGTAATGCTGCAATCAGTTTGCATTTTAAATATGCTAATGGAGAAGTATTCATTTACATTTTTTGTACTGTAGTAGGGTTGATTTAGGTTGGAGAACCTGGATATTTGAGGTAAATCATTGATGTGTCTTCTGCTTTCTGTAGTAGAGTAAATGTGCTTCTATTTGCAGTCACATGAATCACTTGAATTTATAATGTTCTATGTCAACATATCTTAAAATGACAAGTCCACCATTGGTTGATTTGTGTGTTGTTTAGTTCGGTAGTAGGTGTCATCACGAACTAACAAGCTGTGAGTTTCACATGGTTGGTGGTACGGCAGATTGCCATATAAGTACCTAACAGGAAGTACTTGTGTAAATGAAATGCTGTTTCTCCTAAGAGGAAATAGTGGGTGACATAGACTTCTTGTAAAAAGAGACCCAACACTTGCTTTAATTTTCATTCTGTTCAATGTGTATCATGATTTGAGATATTTATAGATTTACTGGAGATCTTGCTCGACATCCTGGAGTTGCAATTTGGAGATACACACACACACACACACACAGAGAGAGAGAGAGACAAACTAACCTTGTGGGGACACACAATTCAGTCCCATTCAAAATCATATTTTCCCTAACCCCAATTCCTAAACCTAACCCATACCCTAACCCTAACCCAAAAACCTAACCTTAACCCAAACCCTAACCCTAAAGCTAACCCTAAACCTAATTCTAACCCTAACACTAATTCTAACCTTAACCCTAAACCCCTTAGAAATAGCACATTTTTGTTAATTTACTATTCTTGTGGGGACTTCTGGTATAGTTAAACACACACACACACACACACACACACACACACACACACACACACACACACACACACACACACACACACACACACACCCAGAGTGTCCAGTGTAGAGAGTGGAGTAGAGCGACCTCTCAAGGTTAAGGACTGATTCTTAATTGTAGCCTAGACTTACGCTCTCTCTCTTAACTTCTATGGGCTAGGTCCCACCTGCGGGACACAGCCAGTGAAATATCAGGGCGGCAAATTCAAAAACAACAAAATGTCATAATTCAACTTTCTCAAACATACAACTATTTTACACCATTTTAAAGATACACTTCTCCTTGATGTAACCACATTGTCCGATTTCAAAAAGGCTTTACAGCGAAAGCAAAACATTAGATTATGTTAGGAGAGTACATAGAAAAAATTATCACACAGCCATTTTCCAAGCAAGGACATGTGTCAATAAAACCCAAAACACAGCTAAATGAAGCACTAACCTTTGACGATCTTCATCAGATGACACTCCTAGGACATTATGTTACACAATACATGTATGCTTTGTTCGATAAAGTTCATATTTATATCCAAAAACAACATTTTACATTGGCGCGTGATGTTCAGAAAATGTATTCCCACCAAAACGTCCGGTGAATGTACACATCAATTTAGAAAAATCTCATCATAAATGTTGACAAAATATATAACAATTATTTAAAGAATTATAGATAGACTACCCCTGGATGCAACCGCTGTGTCAGATTTTAAAATAGCTTTACGAGAAAGCACATTTTTCAATATTCTGAGTACATAGCTCAGCCATCACGGTGAGCTATTTAGACACCCGCCAAGTTCGGGGCAACCTAAACTCAGAATTAGTATTAGAAATATTCTCTTACCTTTGCTGATCTTTGTCAGAATGCACTCCCAGGACTGCTACTTCCACAAGAAATTTTGTTTTTGTTCGAAATAAACCATATTTATGTACAAATACCTCCGTTTTGTTCATGCGTACAGATCACTTATCCAAAGGCATAACGCACGAGCGCGGAACGAGAGACGAAAAGTCAAAATGTTCCATTACCGTACTTAGAAGCATGTCAAACGCTGTTTAAAATCAATCTTTATGGTATTTTTAACGTAAAATTGCGATACTATTCCAACCGGACAATAGCATATTCATTCAAGAAGAAAAAGAAGGAATGGCGTGCTCGCGTGACTGCGCATATCCAATCCCTTTGTTGCCAGGCAGACCACTCAATAACTGAGCTCCTATTATCTGCCCAGTGACAGGAGATGCTCAAACCAGGTGATGCTCAAACCACTTTCTGAAGGCTTTAGACAGCCAATGGAAGCCTTAGGAAGTGCAACGTCACCCCACAGACACTGTAGCTTCGATAGAGAATCAAAAGAAGAACTACAATTCTCAGATTTTCCACTTCCTGCTTGGATTTTTCTCAGGTTTCTGCCTGCCATATGAGTTCTGTTATACTCACAGACACCATTCAAACAGTTTTAGAAACTTCAGAGTGTTTCATATCCAAATCTACTAATAATATGCATATTCTAGTTTCTGGGCCAGAGTAGTAACCAGTTTAAATTGGGTATGTTTTTCATCCGGACGTGAAAATACTGCCCCCTAGCCCAGACAAGTTAATAATACTATCACTACAGGGTTGTAGAGAGACACAGTAACACACTGCTGTAGACTGTAGAGGATAATAGGCCAACCCACTGTGGTTCTATCACCTGTGGTGGTGGTAGAGGGCCAATCACAACGAACCAGAGGGACACAGTGGTTCCAGTGGAGTCACTGAGACTGAGCTCGGGAGAGTGATGGTTGATGCTTCACACTGTGTGCTTTCCTCTCCTTTTCTTACTGACAGTATTCAAGACACACAGTGTCTGCCATCAAAGAAAAGGAAATGTGTGTAATCCCGTTGTCTGTCAAATACAGATGATGTTTTCTGCCCTTTGCTGACTCCCTGATGGTCACTTGTACTCAGTGAGACTTTTTCCCCTCTCTTCTCCCCCGGGGCACTTTGACCCACCTGAGATGTAGCAGTTGAGTGAGAAGCCTGACTGTCTTTTTTTTCTGTATTCAATATTTTTTTTTAAAGCTCAGTCTGGCTGGCTGGCTGGCTGTTAGCGTTTAAAAATAGTAGCAGGAATTACCAGGTGCTGGTTTATCAGTGAAATGCTGTAGATTTAGAGTCAAAACAAGAGCAAGAGGATATGCTTTGTTGAGCAGTAACTGGACCATCAGCCACCATGTCTTTTAGTTTACTATCTCAGAGTTCTATTTATTTATGAATGGAGATGATTCTCTGTATGAGTGGGGGGTCACTCAGCAAATTTACAGTAAATAGGGCCAGTATTGTAACACCTTGTCTCTGCATCTGTTTCGTAAAGTAGTAAAGTAAGGGCAGATGTTTCAGCTGACTGACTGACTGACTGACTGACTGACTGACTGACTGACTGACTGACTGACTGCTCTCTGTTCTCATTCTCTGTTGGCTTTGAACAGGAAATATTTTTTTCTAATCCAGCTGCCTTGACTTCCTAATTCACTGTGAATTGATTTCCTCTGTAGCAATCACTGGGAGAACAGCTTGGAATATCACAAACAGAAAGGACATGATCTCCTCGTATAGGAACTAGATGCCAAAGAGCTGTAAAACAAACATGGACCTGGGGGCACTTCTTTCCCCCTCCAAGTCTCCTAGGTTCTTCTATCCAAAGTATTTCTCAGGTACAAATGTCTGGTTCCTGGACACGTTTTACACAATTAACAGTATGAAAGTCAACTCTCTATGTGCTTACTCTCAGCTCTACCATATAGTACACTGACATTCCAACACACAAACCCAACCAAGGTTGGCGGTACTCTTAGTTGTGAAGGACCACATCCAGCTGGGTGGAGGCCCTTCTTTGGACACTGTGTTAACAAACCTCCAAACGAGCTTCAACGCCATACAACACTCCTTCGTGGCCTCCAACTGCTCTTAAATGCTATTAAAACAAAATGCATGCTCTTCAACCGATCGCTGCCCGCACCCGCCCCGCCTGACTTGCATCACTACTCTGGACGGTTCTGACTTAGAATATGTGGACAACTATAAATACCTAGGTGTCTGGTTAGACTGTACACTCTCCTTCTACAATCCAAAGTTAAATCTAGAATTGGCTTCCTATTTCGCAACAAAGCCTCCTTCACTCATGCTGCCAAACATACCCTCGTAAAACTGACCATCCTACCGATCCTTGACTTTGGCGATGTCATTTACAAAATAGCCTCCAACCCTCTACTCAGCAAATTGGTTGCAGTCTATCACAGTGCCATTCGTTTTGTCACCAAAGCCCCATATACTACCCACCACTGTGACCTGTATGCTCTCGTTGGCTGGCCCTTGCTTCATATTCGTCGCCAAACCCACTGGCTCCAGGTCATCTATACGTCTTTGCTAGGTAAAACTCTGCATTATCTCAGCTCACTGGTCACCATAGCAACAATAAGTCACTCTGGATAAGAGTGTCTGCTTAATGACGTAAATGTAAATGTAAATGCAACACCCACCCGTAGCACACGCTCCAGCAGGTATATTTCACTGGTCATCCCCAAAGCCAACACCTCTTTGGCTGCCTTTCCTTCCAGTTCTCTGCTGCCAATGACTGGAACAAATTGCAAAAATCACTGAAGTTGGATGTTGGAAAAAAGTTTTTGATAGCTTACTGATTTTGTAAGTTTGCCCACTGACAAAGAAATGATCAGTCTATAATTTTAATGGTAGGTTTATTTTGACAGTGAGAGACAGAATAACAACAAAACAATCCAGAAAAACGCATTTCAAAAATTTGATAAATTGATTTGCATTTTAATGAGGGAAATAAGTATTTGACCCCCTCTCAATCAGAAAGATTTCTGGCTCCCAGGTGTCTTTTATACAGGTAAAGAGCTGAGATTAGGAGCACACTCTTAAAGGGAGTGCTCCTAATCTCAGTTTGTTACCTGTATAAAAGACACCTGTCCACAGAAGCAATCAATCAGATTCCAAACTCTCCACCATGGCCAAGACCAAAGAGCTCTCCAAGGATGTCAGGGACAAGATTGTAGACCTACACAAGGCTGGAATGGGCTACAAGACCATCGCCAAGCAGATTGGTGAGAAGGTGACAAATCCCTCCTGAGATGTGTGCAAACCCGGTGGCCAACTACAAGAAACATCTGACCTCTGTGATTGCCAACAAGGGTTTTGCCACCAAGTACTAAGTCATGTTTTGCAGAGGGGTCAAATACTTATTTCCCTCATTTAAAATGCAAATCAATTTATAACATTTTTGACATGCATTTTTCTGGATTTTTTTGTTGTTATTCTGTCTCTCACTGTTCAAATAAACCTACCATTAAAATTATAGACGGATCATTTCTTTGTCAGTGGGCAAATGTACAAAATCAGCAGGGGATTAAATACTTTTTTCCCTCACTGTATATCTCCCTCAATAACTTTAAGCATCAGCTGTCAGAGCAGCTTACCGATCGCTGCAGCTGTACACAGTCCATCTGTAAATAGCCCATCCAACCAACTACCTACCTCATCCCCATATTTATTTTAGTTTTTCTGCTCTTTTGCACACCAGTATTTCTACTTGCACATCCTCATCTGCACATATATCACTCTAGTGTAAATTGCTAAATTGTAATTACTTTGCCACTATTAGCCTATTTATTGCCTTACCTCCTTACTTTATTTGCACACACTGTATACAGATTTTTCTATTGTGTTATTGACTGTACGTTTGTTTATCCCATGTGTAAGTCTGTGTTGTTGTTTTTGTCACACTGCTTTGCTTTATCTTGGCCAGGTCGCAGTTGTAAATGAGAACTTGTTCTCAACTGGCGTACCTGGTTATATAAAGGTGAAATGAAAAAATAATTACAAAAATATTATTGCGTTTTGCTGTAGTTGCAATTGGTCTTCTTTGCTTGTCTCTGTACATATTTGTGTCTATTTTCTCAGACCACATCCATTTCTATTGCGGTCTGTGTATAATAAATCGAGTCAGAATGGCACTGGGCTAAGTGTCTGTGCGTGAGAATGATTTGGGTGAAGTAGCCAATGTCTTTTTCATCTTTAGAAGTAATAAAGATGAAACACGAGGGTTGCGGTCTGGACGGTCTGGCGGTCTTTGAAGGGAAGGCCAAGGTAAAGATGAGACAACTGAGGCGTGTACTTGACTAAAGCATAGGGCTGCTACTGCGTGTGTTTGTGTGCGTACGTGTGGATTGTGGAAGTGTGTGTGTGTGGCCCTGTGTCTGTGCTGCAGATATCTATCTGGGTTGGTCAGCCTTTGCTAACTGGACACATTGTCTGATATCAGTAGTATCTCTCAATGTGTCTATTCTGTCAGACAGTAATGTACTTTCTTGACTAACAGAGGATAATATTGTACTGTTTGAGATTAGATGGAGGTCGTTTCGGGGCCATTAGTGAGTTCACTGGGGTTGACCTATGATGCATCATCATCATGCTATCTTTCACCTCCATAACCAGTGCTTCCTATTGTCGGAGTCCTGCAGTCAAATGACCAAATCACCCTCTAGTGCCCTCATGGTTGGAATGTTATTCGTATTTTTCATAATTTAATAATTAATAAACGTTATTGGAAAAAAAATGGGTGTTTCTATGTCAAACGGTTTTGTTATATTTCAGTCTTCTGTGATGTATATAAAGTGTATTATTGGGATGCAAACTCAAGATTTAATACATTTCAACTCTATATCTGACATTGTACAGGTGTCTTCTTTTTGTAAGCCCATAACCATGTGTATGAGGTGAATACTTTTGTTTCAAAGTAGATTTGTTTAAGACTACCAGGAAACACTCTGTGTGACCCTGATTTAACCCACTACAGTTGCTCTTGATCAACGTGGTCTCAGGACAATTCGTATTATTCTGTATGTAAATCTGTGACACTCCATTTAGTATGATATGTTACGTTACGTTAGGTTATATTATGAATGGAATAGCGGTCATACAATATCATACGAATTAGTGGACGTATAGTATCACACGTCTTACCTGGTCGTACAATAGCATACAATTGGATGACACAACTTATTATACATCATCGAGGATGTGTAGTATTATACCTCTTTCTTTGAGACCAGGTGGCTTGTTGCGCCATAACAACATGAACTTGATGGAAAGACTTCCAGTCTTGTACATATTTGAGCATTATTAACTTATGGTTCCTGGACTGGTTAATTGAATCTAAAGAATGTGAAGGTACATAAGCCTGGGGGTTGAATTTTAAAGTCACTGTACATTTGACATCCTTAATATGTAATGTTTTGAGCTCATATATGATAGGTGTTGTATAAACTGTATGTGTGTGTTGAACAGACCAACGGTGTAGGTTCCCTTGGTGTCACTTCTGATCTCTGTCTTACCTCTGACTGACACATGGGTCATGTGTCACAGGTGAAGAACCAGGATGTAGCTTGTTTCATGCCTCATTGACCATTTGGCTGATTTATTGCCCTTTCTGTCCTTCGCTCTCTTTTTCTCTCCTTCTCCATTTTGTCCTGTTAAATTGGAGTCATGAGACAGTCTGCCAGGGTAGTGTTGTGGTCTGAGAGCCAGGAGAAAGGAAAGGTACTTAGGTGGTGGACTGACAGGTGGTGGACTGACACAGTGCGGCTGCAGTACGTGCACAACAGAGCACAGCAGGCCTGAGTCAGCGCAGAAAGCCTGAAATAGGTTAGGGGCAGTGTAGGTTATGGTGGTCACATGTCTGTTTGTCTGTATGTTTGCAGCCTTCCTCCAACACCACGTCCGCCAGGCACTAAACACAGGACCTTGACTGATTCTAGACTAGGTTGGGATGTTGTTGGACTCAGTTGTTGTGTGTTTGTTTGGGGGAGATGGGGGTAGTGGGATGACGACTGGTGAAATCATCAGGCTGCCATTTGTAGGGAGAGAGAGGAGGAGTTAGAGGGCAGAAACAAGGAGGGAGACATGAAAGGAGAGTGTTTGACTGTGGAAGGAGATCCAGACAGAAATCAAGATAATATGTGAATGTTTTCTTTGGAGCCTCTGGACAGCAACAGCATGTGGTGCCCTGATGTTCTGCTTGTTCCTGGTCCAACCAGAGGAAAGAGTTATCTCTCTATTCAATCATGGTCTGACCCTCTGCTCCTCTCCTCCTAACCCATGCCCCTCAGTAGTCTCTGGGTATACGTGGGGCAGGACAGCTTGATATGAACTATTAGCCTACTAACTGTTGTTGGTGGCATATAAATTCAACGTGTTTGACAAGATAGACAATATGTGTGGGACAGTGGCGGTCAGTGTCGTTTAAGATGACAGAGGACGATTTTTATTTCTCATGAGCATGGCCTTATTTCTATTACAGCATATTGGATGACTGTCATACATATTCGATTCACCCAGTTTAATGTAACAGCGATAGATTTAGGCTACTACATGATACGTGAATTTTCCCTATACCGTCATGAAGGTTGCTACAACCTAGCCTATGAATGAAGGTTTACAACGTAGGTGCACACAGGTCGAGAGAAAATGTTGAGGTGGCCGACAGTGACACATGGACAGATAGCGACACATTCAATACCGCCTTGCACACTCTTGCAAATGAGAATTTGTATTGGACAAATACTGATATGTTTATCCCCGTTTTGTTCCGTTTAAGAAATGTTTTTCAATAGAATCGGCGGAATGAATACACCCCTGATCATGCGTAACACGGTTCACATTCACCGATCAAGTGGCACTCCCGAGTGGCGCAGTGGTCTAAGACACTGCATCTCACTGCAGTACCTGGTTCGAATCCAGGCTGCATCACAGCCGGCTGTGATTGGGAGTCCCATAGGGCGGTGCACAATTGGCCCAATGTCGCCCGGGTTTGGCCGAGGTAGGCTGTCATTGTAAATAAGAATTTGTTCTTAACTGACTTGCCTAGTTAAATAAAGGTTACATTAAAAGAACAGCCACATTGTATTCCTTCTCGCATCTATGCGCTCTCCTCCTTGCTTGTGGACGTCAATGCACAACACATCAGCCCAAAAAAATCTTGCCATATCATAACTTGTACACACAGCCTACATCGTTGTCACCATATTAGCTAAAGTAACATAACTAATGCGTTAGTAACCTTGCTACAATCATGCAGTAACCTTACAGTGTACAGTCAGTAAGCAGTTACACCGGCAGGCCCTGGTGGCAATAAATTAGTAAAACCAAAAAGCTTACCTTGACTTGGAAGAGTTCCAGTGTTGGATAGTCATAGCCAGCTAGCTAACATAGCATCCCTCTGTTTGAGCAGGGTGTTTGAGTAGGCTAACTAGCTAGCTGCATTTGCTAGCTAAGTAAGTGAAACTGAAAGTGGAAAAAAATTATGAAATCTCGGTAGGCTCTCTCTCTTGCATCTCCTACATTTTGGAAGAAATTCATTTGTTCAAAACTGTTCAACTATTGTCTGTCTCTCTCTTTCTACTCTCCACATTTTATGCCCTGCAGTGCTAGCTAGCTGTATATTGTGCTTTCAGTACTAGATTAATTCTCTGATCCTTTGATTGGGTCGACAACATGTCAGTTCATGCTGCAAGAGCTCTGATAGGTTGGAGGATGCCCTCCGGAAGTTGTCATAATTACTGTGTAAGTCTTTGGAAGGGGGTGAAAGCCATGAGCCTCCTAGGTTTTGTATTGAAGTCAATGTACCCAGAGGAGGACGGAAGATAGCTATCCTCCGGCTACACCGTGGTGCTACCCTACAAGAATGCTGTTGAGGCTACTGTAGACCTTCATTGCAAAATAGTATGTTTTAATCAGTTATTTGGTGACGTGATTATTTTTAGTATAGTTTTATCTAAAAAGGATGACTTTTTTAACGTTTCACCGTTTTTGTTTTAAATGTTTCACAAGCTCCCATCCTCCTTTAAAAATTCCAAATAAAGTTAATATGTACGCTATCCACTATGATTTTTGAAATGACATTGGGGTTAAAATAAGAGGCTTTGAAAAAGCATAGAGGTGCTAAGGTTTGCGGGAGCTCTCCACCAGTGAACAGCATCATGAAATGCTTTGGTGATCAGATTTTGTCAATGTTGTGGTCCTTTTGAAAAAAAGACGACTTCCTCAGTAGCAAGCAAGGTTATACTCACTTCCTCTTTCTCTTTCTCTCTCCCTCTCTCTCAGGTTTGGGGTGCTCCTCTTCATAATATCCTGCTATTACATGGTAGCAAAGACCTGAAGACGAGGTAAGCAGTGTGACCTTCTCCTTTCAGTTTTTTACACTGTGTAGATCACTCATTGAGTCAACTGTCAATGTGTACTATATCTGCGATCCAGGGTTGTGTGTCAGTTAATGTCGTTATAAGTGGGTGGCTCACAAAAGAGTCTCAAGATTCACTTCAATGATAAAGTGTGAATGCTGAAGAAGAAAAAAAGGGAGCAACTTTCACTTCCCCTCAGATCTCATTGTGCCTCTGTGTTTGGCTGTTGTGGTAAGTACTAGAGCGAGGGGAATTATCGTAACCCTCTGGTGGAGTAGACAACTAAGGTGCTAATGGTGGGAACCCGGGCGCCTGGTAAGGTCACAGAGGCCGATGAATTTTGTCAGTCTGTCTGTCAGTAACCCACCGCTAGACAGAGTTTGTGTGTGTGTGTGTGTGTGTGTGTGTGTGTGTGTGTGTGTGTGTGTGTGTGTGTGTGTGTGTGTGTGTGTGTGTGTGTGTGTGTGTATATATATAGTAGTGTTGATGATGACTGATCATTGTGTGTGTGTGTGTGTGTGTGTGTTTGTGTGTGTGTTTGTGTGTGTGTGTGTGTGTGTGTATACAGTAGTGTGTCATTGTGTGGTTTTTGTGCCGGGGTGTGTGGTTGCGGGCATGGGGTGGTACAGACTGGCAGTCTTACACTGGTATAGAGCAGGTCAGGATAGACTGGTACAGCATTGTAGAACAAGCTCACAGCTCTTCCTGTATGGTTCCTTTTCGATCGGCTGACAGTAGTCTGCTCATAGCCACCTGCTGAGGACTGACGGAGATGACTGACGGAGATGACTGACGGAGGTCATTATGTTATATTTAAATCCACCTCCTAGCTTATGCCACTCCAGCTCAGAACGCAGTTAAACCATCTGTCATGCTCTCACAATTGTTTTTTCTTTGTTTAGCAACCTTACAGGTGTAGGATCTTAATTTGACCTTTATTGTCACAGCAAAATAATCCTGCAGCAACAGGATTTGAATGTTTAGTCCATAATGTTGCTTGATCGGTGGTTAAGCTATTAGCTGGCCAAAAGTAGGTTGCATGAAGAGTGCAATACTGTTAATATAACTGTTTATAACCGTAAATCACAAAGCTCATCTGCATTTCCACATTTCCCACAAAAGAGTGATCAAATTAAGATCCTACATCTTTACCACAACATACCGATTTAATACTTAGACACTGAATGCAGTTAAAAGGCTTGTCGTTGTAGTGAATGGTGGGTGATGTAGCAGTAAGTGGATTGGGGGATGGATGAGTGAAAAAGGTTAAAGATTGAAGTTGAGAGGAGGGCATGCCAGGGCATGGCAGCCAATGGGATGTGGATTTTGTGGGAGTGTGAGCGTAAGCTGATTATATTAGCATCATGCCCAGAGGCACCCACCGGGTCACAGAGTTACTGTTTTCTGTTCACCTGGCGCTCTCTCTCTCTCTCTCTCTGCCTCCTTCTCACTCTCTCTTTATCACTCTATTTCTGTCTCTATCTCGATGCTCAGATGAAGGTCATGTTCTATACTGTACCACGTCATTCGTTTAAAAATAACAATTTATTGTCCCTCACGAAGTCTTCCCCTACCACTTTCTGTTGTGTCTCTGTCTCCTGGTCTTATCTATGTACAAATGTAGGATCTTAATTTGACCAGTATTTTTGCAGCAATTAGTTTTTAATTTTTAATTTTTATTTCACCTTTTACCTTTTATTTAACCAGGTAGGCAAGTCGAGAACAAGTTCTCATTTACAATTGCGACCTGGCCAAGATAAAGCAAGCAGTTTGACACATACAACAACACAGAGTTACACATGGAGTAAAACAAACATACAGTCAATAATATAGTAGAAAAATAAGTCTATATACAAAGTGAGAAAATGAGGTGAGATAAGGGAGGTAAAGGCCATGGTGGCGTAGTAAATACAATATAGCAAGTAAAACACTGGAATGGTAGATTTGCAGTGGAAGAAAGTGCAAAGTAGAAATAGAAATAATGGGGTGCAAAGGAGCAAAATAAATAAATAAATAAATAAATACAGTAGGGGAAGAGGTAGTTGTTTCGGCTAAATTATAGATGGGCTATGTACAGGTGCAGTAATCTGTGAGCTGCTCTGACAGCTGGTGCTTAAAGCTAGTGAGGGAGATAAGTATTTCCAGTTTTAGAGATTTTTGTAGTTCGTTCCAATCATTGGCAGCAGAGAACTGGAAGGAGAGGTGGCCGAAGGAGGAATTGGCTTTGGGTGACCAGAGAGATATACCTGCTGGAGCGCGTGCTACAGGTTGGTGCTGCTATGGTGACCAGCGAGCTGAGATAAGGGGGAACTTTACCTAGCAGGGTCTTGTAGATGACCTGGAGCCAGTGGGTTTGGCGACGAGTATGAAGCGATGGCCAGCCAACGAGAGCATAGAGGTCGCAGTGGTGGGTAGTATATGGAGCTTTGGTGACAAAACGGATGGCACTGTGATAGACTGCATCCAATTTATTGAGTAGGGTATTGGAGGCAATTTTGTAAATGACATCGCCGAAGTCGAGGATCGGTAGTATGGTTAGTTTTACAAGGGTATGTTTGGCAACATGAGTGAAGGATGCTTTGTGTAACGGTCTTCGTCGTCCTCGGATGAAGGGGAAGAGAAATCAGACCAAAATGCAGCATGCTAAGTGTTCGTCATTTTAATGTAAAACTGAACACTAATGTGACAAGCAAAACAAAAGAACAACCGAACAGTTCCGTCAGGTGCAAAACACTAAACAGAAAATAACTACCCACCCTAACCCAAAGGAAAACAGGCTGCCTAAGTATGGCTCCCAATCAGCAACAACGATATACAGCTGTCCCTGATTGAGAGCCATACCCGGCCGAAACAAAGAAATACCAAACATCGAAAAAAGGACATAGAATGCCCACCCCAACTCACTCCCTGACCAACCAAAATAGAGACATAAAAGGATCTCTAAGGTCAGGGCGTGACAGTACCCCCCCCCCCGCCCCCCCCCCCAAAGGTGCGGACTCCGGCCGCAAAACCTAAACCTATAGGGGAGGGTCCGGGTGGGGCTCTACTCGTGGTGGCGGCTCAGGAGCAGGACGCAGACCCCACTCCACCGCTGGCTCACCCCACTTTAATGGCTCCCCTAGAGCGTGGTCTCTTGCCGCCGCCGACGGACTGGGGACCCTCGCAGCGGGCCCCGGACTGGTGGGCGACTCTGGCTGCGCCCGGCTGAGGAGCGTCTCGGCAGGCTCCGGACTGAGGAGCGTCTTGGCAGGCTCCGGACTGAGGAGCGTCTCGGCAGGCTCCGGACTGAGGAGCGTCTCGGCAGACTCCGGACTGAGGAGCGTCTCGGCAGGCTCCGGACTGTGGGGCGTCTCGGCAGGCTCCGGACTGTGGGCCGTCTCGGCAGGCTCCGGACTGTGGGCCGTCTCGGCAGGCTCCGGACTGTGGGCCGTCTCGGCAGGCTCCGGACTGTGGGCCGTCTCGGCAGGCTCCGGACTGTGAGCCGTCTCGGCAGGCTCCGGACTGTGGGCCGTCTCTGCAGGCTCCGGACTGTGGGCCATCTCGGCAGGCTCCGGACTGTGGGCCGTCTCTGCAGGCTCCGGACTGTGGGCCATCTCGGCAGGCTCCGGACTGTGGGCCATCTCGGCAGGCTCCGGACTGTGGGCCGTCTCTGCAGGCTCCGGACTGTGGGCCGTCTCTGCAGGCTCCAGACTGTGGGCCATCTGTGGGCCATCTCTATTGTCTATTGTTGACCTGACAGACCTTAGTCAAATAAATATGTCCGATATGTTCCAATATTTGAGCTTCACATAATTAAGGCTACTTGGTCTTGTACAATTGAACCAATGGCATAATGCAAACCCCACGTGAAGGAAGTCTGCTGACTTTGTTCCAAGCAAAGAAGGTATTTGACATGTGTATTTGACCCAGATCCGCTCCCTCATGCAGCTGTTGACTCAACACAGAGCAGAATGTTTAGACCCTCAGCTCCTCCAGAGCGAAACAAACTGCTCAACTACAGCTGTCAAACACAACCAGTCCAACCGCTCTGTGGCCGTGTCAGTCAGATACATCATCTGTCTCAAAGAAGCTTCTTTCACTTTTAGTCAACTCAAACTGATGTTCTCCTCTTTTGATTGAAAACCTTCTGTACATTTTCCATGTCACTTCAAATCTGCACACCCTACTCTCTAATTTTTCTCTTTTCACCCTGTCTTCACCCTGTCTTCCCATCCCTCTTCTTTTTTCTTTCTTTCTTTCTTTCTTTCTTTCTTTCTTTCTTTCTCTTTCTCTCCCTGTCTCTCTCTCTCTCTCTCTCTCTCTCTCCCCCTCTTGCCTCCCCCCAGGGCGTGTAAGATGGCAGTGTGGATCCAGGCCCAGCAGCTCCAGGGGGATGCGCTGCACCAGATGCAGTCTCTCTATGGACAGCACTTCCCCATCGAGGTGCGCCATTACCTGTCCCAGTGGCTCGAGGGCCAACTCTGGTGAGTGCAGCACAAAGCACACCACTCTACCTGACAGAAAGACATGCTTCACCCGGTAACCTTCACATTCGGTTCAATCACAGTCACAGTAGTAGCAGGGACCATGGAGGTGTAGTAACCTGAGAGCAATGTATAGTAGCAAGTGTGTAAAGTCACTGTCCCTGTGTATTTGCTTGAGTCAAGGTGTGTGTGTGTTAGGGAATGCATAGGGGATTAATGGTTGCTCTGTTCTGCATGTATGTACATACAGGATATCTCTAAGCATTCTATATGTCCCTGTGCCAGGGATGTGATCGATCTGGAGAACCCCCAGGAGGAGTTTAAGGCCAAGCGTCTGCTGGACAGCCTGATCCAGGAGCTGCAGAACAAGGCTGAGCATCAGGTGGGAGAGGACGGCTTCCTGCTCAAGATCAAACTGGGACACTACGCCAGCCAGCTCAAGGTGAGACAGATTGAACCAGCAGACGAACCGCAACACAAAGCTAACTAGAGAAAGGTGAGACAGATGGGCAGTACCAGTATGAAGGTGAGAGATACCGTGCACACATACCCAGTGTACGTGAGCAGAGCACAGAGCCAGTGCCCTCACAAAAACCTCCACACCTAACTAGCTAGCTGGACAGTTTTAATAAAGCCAGTATAAACCCAATAAACTCACAAGGATATGACAACCTTACAGCCAACTATACCAGCTGAACCGTGTGGATTTTTATTTCAATTATACTGATACCAAACTCAGCTAAATGTTAGTTATCACAGCCTCATTGGCAACAGTCCCATATCCATAAACCCCAACCCAAAGTACTTAGAAATAAAACAGTATGTGAGAACAGCCTGCTCTGGACAGTGTGTCTATATGAAGAAAAACAAAAGGTGGACAACACTGGGCTACGGTAACCAGGCAGTGTTCCCTTTTATGATTGAGTGCTTCACTCACGGATCTCAGGGTGTTTGTCTTCACCCTTATGGACAGGGTTCAGAGGAACAAGCTGTCTCTTATCACCTTCCACAGTGGGAGTACGAGGCATCTTGTCAACACAACACTCTGTAGGCCTACAATGCAGACTTTCAACCCCGCATGGTGCCTTGGTGTGTGTATGCGTGCGTGAGAGAGGGATTTAGACCAGTGTTTCCCAACTCTAATCCTCCAGTATCCCCAACAGTACAAATATTTTGTTGTAGCCCCAGACAAGCACATCTGATTCAACTTGTCAATTAACCATCAAGCCTTCAATGAGTTGAATCAGGTGTTTTTGTCTGGGGCTACAACATGTGTGCTTTTGGGGTTACTTGAGG